>NW_027176272.1:495000-522895 GCF_023349555.1 Cebidichthys violaceus
GTTTCACTCAGTGGGAGGTATAACTTACTCCAGTGTTGATGTCACTGGGCACATTGTAGACAACAACTGCAACACAAAGCAGATACATTGATTTTTTTTAACCTTACCTCGCTGTTCTGGCTCGCTGCAAACTGTTAAGGGGCAGTTCCGGCTTTACTGTACTCTAAAGCAGCACTGAGATTAAAAGTCTATTTAAAGTCTCTTGACTCAAGGTAAAACAGAGTTAACGGCCAGCTCCACATTCACAAATAAGAGGTGAAATGAATGAAGAGGATTCGTACTGTACATCTTACCCAGTCTAGCCTATCCCTACCCTCTCTCTTCCCTCTCCCTCTGCCGTTTACCCTCTCCCAGGCTTTCATGCAGTTTCACTGATTCAGCATTCCCATCCCTCCCTCTGTACAGGCCGTATAGCTGCCTGTTATGCAAACTCTCACCGTCTCTCTACCACCTCTTGTCCACTGCACTGCACTGTACTATACTCTATGGTAGGCAGGGTGTGTCCTGAGTGTGATGTGGCGCATCAGTCGCTTCCTTTGGTCCCAGCAACTGTGTGGTCTGCCAAACTGTGAGCCCCCCCTCCCCTCCCAATTCTCTCTGCGCCATGTATAGGATGGTAGGTTCCAGTCTACCTTTCAGAGATATATTGGCTAAAAATAAATCTGCTGGCATGACAGCAGGAGAGGCGCCTGTGATGTGTACAGTGAAAGTAACCGCTCCTCTCACAGGGAAAATAAACACGGATTAAATCTTAAACTGTAGATACAGACACAAGAGTTTGGATGCTGAAGAAAAACTAGGATTAGTAGGTTTAGTCTTGTTTTAATATCCATTTTTCAGAACTTTTTCTTGTGTCAAGTGGCGTTTTAAATAGATCATTTCTGTATTCAGTGAGTTTTATTGACACAAATTTCACTCAAATGCCTCAAACATATCCAACCCGGCATGTCTATGGTGCAACTTATTGATGTTTACAATTAATATTAACGCAAATACCGATAATATGATACCGCATTAAGCCAACATCGGTCTATAAACTGGCCAGGCCCTGGATTTATCAGTCAAGATTTACTTTTTATCTAAAGCAGCTGTTTTGATGCTCCATATGTCCCCTCATTGTCTTTTATACTCCCATTTCTGGAAAGCACTGATTTTTTTTTTTTTTTTTTTCACAATCAACTATTTTAATAAATGCGGAACATTTTCATCATATATTTTGCAATTTAACAATAACGTACAAATAAAATGGGATTTTTAAAAAAGCATTTTGTTTGCTTAAAATCTAATTTTGATACCTGTGAAAAAATGTTTTGTTACAGGTACTATTGTGAAATGTGTAGAGTAGAAACAAAACAGATGTCTTGGTGAGAAACACACCTTCCCCCTCCTCTCTTGATGCTCTGACCCTTTAAAAGATGTGCTCAAACAACACAGGTCACTCTCTGCGTCCCACAGACAACACAGGCACTCTGTGTGACGAGTGAGTCTTGTCTGCGCAGAGGATAAATACTTTAAAGACTCTCTTTTAAGAGTATTCAGTATTATAGGACTCACTCGGTACTATTGAATAGTTTTTTCCACCACAGAACACAGACCTGTTTTCATTGGGTGTTATTTTTTTATTGACAAAATTTGGCATCCCATCTTGAGCTCCTACTGAACATGACAGAAACTCCCAAAAAATGTATCTGGCAAGTCGTTCATTTTGCTACCCAATTAATAATTGATGGTAGTGTTGGAGCAAATTAAATCAAAGAACAGTATGAAAAGCTATTTGTTTGACATCACAGCATTTGTTTATTACATTATCTTTTTCCGTGTTAATACAAAATACTGAACCATGTCATATCTCCCCTCAGTAAAGTATAGAAACTCCCTTTTTTCTGAAAATGAAGACAGTCATTTTCCAATAACATGACTGGAACCAAAAATACAAGAAAAAAAAAACTACCGTACAGTTTTCAATACTAAATGAATTTCTATACATTTATAAAATCATAGTTATTTGCAATGCTTTTAAATCCTTTGTTTCATTATTCTTCATTTTTAAGTACACTTACAAACAAAATTGTGAAATTCTCTCTCACTCACTCACTCACTCACTCACTCACTCACACACTCTCACACTCTCACACACACACACACACACACACACACACACACACACACACACACACACACACACACACACACACACACACACACACACACACACACACACAATCCCATGTTTTTGGTGTCAAAATGTACTTGCATATGTATGAACTCTTCAGCAGATACACAAAGGTAAATTTTCACCACTGTATTCATTTTCTTTCTGCAAAATGGAAAGACTATTATTCCAATATTGTGAACAGGGGGAATTTCCATAACTGTTATGAAATAAAACTGCACTAATGTGAGATTTCCTCAGCACTGGAACAAGCACGTTGCCATTTTGCAGCTCTGTAGTCTTTTTCCCTACTTCTTCAAAGTTTTAATTTTTGTACAAGAAACCTCTAAAAATGTCAGCATCATATCCACTCAGGTGTACTTTAAATACAAACGAGAGACGGTTGCTCTTTTCTAAAGGCAAAGAGAAAGGGCCCCGTTAGCCAAATCAAACTTTAAACCATCAATATTTTCATCAGGCCTTTGTGATGGAAAAAAAATAAATAAATCTCTTCTACCTACTATACATGGGTATGGAGGTTCAATCTGTATTTCAGACAATCATTTCTTTTTAAACACAGTGTACTGCACAGTGGCAGTGTTGTAAAGTGATGGAAGAGCAGATATGCAGTCATACACACAAGCACACTAGAACCGTCACTTCATTACATTAAGACACTAAATCAGAGAGATAAACAAGAAATCCTCGCTAACGTCTTGAAGGCCACCAGTTGACTTTTTAACGAAATTATTTGAATCATATCTATACACAATTGTATATATTAACCAGGTCTAACCCCCCCCCTTTTTTTTTTTTTTTTTAACCAAAGCACACAATGCTGTGGATGACAACAGGAACACTATATTATCTCACAGGGAACCACAAAAACTGTCCTGCTGCTGACAGACGTGATTAGAGAGACTAAAATCAATGATCAACTCATGATTTGGAAGCACTGCGCATTTCATTACCTCCCCCCTCAGTCAAAGCAGCACAACATTTTCTTTTTTTTTTGTTCCAGTCCTCTCAGATGTGTGACGGCAACAAGGTGTTAAGGTGCTAAGACTCTAGGTGACAGGAACCGAAATGGGATGAAGGGGGTGCCGGAGGAGAAACCCTGCTCCCCCGCTGGATCAGACAGCAGTGACAGTCCTGGAGATCTCTTAGAACAGAGAACCACTGGAGGGAGTCAACTGTCCAGATGGGGGGGGTGGGAGGTGGGATGGACTTTGATGGATCAGTCTCTTCGTGGACACTTTGCCGTCAATGCCAAAGTCAAAATATGTCCGGACAGCCCTCCCAGCTGCCACGGTCCTTGGCTTCCCAATAGCCTCCCTTATAGATATGGATTTGCTCACCTGTGATCTGGTCCTCGCAGCGCTCAAACCAAAGTGCCTGGTAGCTGTCATAAGGGGCGCCTGAAAGACAGACAAATTGTGTTCGCAAAAAAAAGATGATCTAGATAGAAGATTCAAACAGAAATGAAAGCGTGAGGAGGCGGCAATATAGTAGTACTTGCTTTTTAAGGACGGATCAGTAAGAGAGTCCTCATCGACAGCTTTTGGAAGAGAAAAGGGGGAATCATAGAATTTTTTTTCCCCTTTATTCCAAGATTTTCCCCATGCATGGTAGAGAGGAACACAGATAACGCACACTAGACACTCACCTTCTTCTGACTGGCTGGAGGTGCGTTGGCTGGCAGCTTCCCTCTCTCTCTCCCGCCGGACGCTGCGCTGCTTCTCCTCCAGCCGCTGCTTCTCCGAGTTGGCCTCGTCCCAGCGGCCGTCCTCCATCAGGCGCTGGTCGGGCCGCCGCCGGCTGTCGGTGGGAGCCATGCCCTCCTCGAGTTCGTTTAGGGTCAGCGCCAAGGCAGTGAAGTAGTACATGGTCTCCGCTCCCTCACTGTGGTAGAGCAAAGAGGAAGACCAGCACTGAAAGTCAAAGGGCCGAGTAGACCTTTAATCAAAACGCACATGGACCATAGATGTATTATCGACAAGCCCTCGTTCTCTGGACCGAGGGCAGACTGGCGCTACAGAGACTCACTACTGTATATCTTCTCGAGGTACAAGTAGCTCTACAAGAAAGGCAGTACCTTAGTGGTATGAATTGTACAGTATATGATTGCATTGTTCTTGGATCACTGATGTCTTTTTAGTGCGTTTCAGTCTGTCATATTATTTAGAGCACAACGTTACGCACACCTGACCATGCACTGATGGTACTTACGGTAGAGGGTTCCTCCTCCAAACCTCTCTGGCTTTGAGGGTTTGGTAGACCGTCTTCTGTTTGCCCTCCGTACCATTCTCTCCTCTGCTGCTCTGCATTACCCGGGAAAACTCCATCTTCTCGTCCCACGTGCCTGACAGCACGTAGTGGGCCTTGCCGTCCTTGTCCATCACCACACCTGTCACCTAGAGAGAGGGGGGGGAAGAGAGAGAGAGAGGGGGGGGGGGGGGGAAGAGAGAGAGAGAGAGAGAGAGAGAGAGAGAGAGAGATAATGGGGGAGTGAAGCATCATGACTGGTCTCACGGTGGAGGGCATGGAAGTCTTCCTGTAGTTTGGTTATACTCAATAAGTTGTATGTTGGGGTTATTTCTGGTCTGATTTCACACAAACAGGATGAACCGGTATTTGTCATTATGACATAGTCTGTGTTTCGCCAGTCAGTGTATTGCGAGCTCAAAAATGAAGGTTGAAGTAGGGGGTTAGGAGGATGGGATGGGGGTTAGGAGGATGGGATGGGGCCCATTGCCAGCCACGCATCACACGCCGTCGCGGCCTTTTTTCCTCACCTTCCTGGCAACATCTCTGGAGAAGTAGCTGTAAGGCGCAAACTTCAAGTGGCAGCGGTCTCCGGTGGTGTGGTTCACCACGTCAATCTCCCCCGACTGGCAGAAAGGAAGAAAAAGAACGTTTTGAAGTAAATCTCTGACACTGTGGAGACATTTTTAAACTAGTAAAAGTTCAAACTTCCATTTAGGGTTGGCAGCATGGCAATAAATACACGGTGTGCACATTTAAGTCGGGCGGCGCTTTCAAAGGATTTGTGTGTCACCTACACAAACGTGTGTAGCGCAATGCAAGGTGCTACGCTCCTAAGGCTGCACAGACGAGTGCGCTGTCATTTCCAGTGTATAAGAAAACATAAAATGCGTCACAATTGTATGTGTAAATGTGTCATCTTACTCTTAACTCTCGTCAGTCTCACCTGATCGATCCATAGCTTTCCTACAATGATGTTGTGCACTGTGGTGGTAACTTTCTTCCATGTGTAGTGATTGTTGCCCTTTTCAAAGATTGCGTGTATTGTGCCTGCGAGGAAAAACAAAATGAAGACAACGGAAACACAAATAAGCTTCAGCGAACAAAAACACACCGTTAATCTTTCAACAGACAAAAGGTGTGCTCTGTCACATTCCGTGGACCTTAAGAATTTATCTCTCACAGGAACACTGACTGACATGTTTGGGGAAAGCTGCAACATCATAGTCACACCCTTAATTATGTTTGAACCTCAAGGCGTGCATAGTATGTTCTGAACCACACCGTCTCTTACCTAAGGGCATAATGGAGATGTATTTTCCCCTGAATTTGCTGGCAACAGTGATTTCCTGCCTCAGGGTCCAGCCACGATCAGAAATCACATGATGCGCTGCTGCAGGGGGGTGGTGACTCACCTGAGAAAAAGGTTAAGACGTGACCAATTGGTTTAAAAATAGAATAAAACTGTACGCGTCACAGAGGAAGGTCTCTCAACAAGTAGAGCATTTGTAACATTTCAACAGCTTATCGGTTGAGTTCAAACAATTCCACTGCGTCACTTTATCTGTAGATGTTTAAGATGAAATGCAAACAAAGTGATCAAGCAGCTCTAAATACAACCTCCTTCACAGCTGCATGATCACCGGATATTAAGACTGGATATATGTTCTTGGTCTTCAGGAATAGAAAACAATAAGCCTCCAATCTGTGTCCTGCAGTCGCCCTCCACAAATCATTTCCTGCTTCTGCTTTTTACCCAAAAACGAAAATGGACTTCGCATTTTTTTTTTTTTTACCTTCCATGCCAGAGTGTGCACCAAATTAAACATTATCCCAAAAGATATATTTTCATCAGACTCTGGTACCGTTATGTCAAAATGCCACCATCACAATAACATGAACGTTTAGAGTTTATATTGCTACCACAAATAATTATAATACAAAATTTAATCATCTGTTTAACCGCCATGCCTCTAACCTTCAATTACGATAAACATGGCCTTAAAGCCCTGATTTCTTTCGACACATTTATTACTTCTCTGTAACATGAGCATCCCTCAAAGAATGCAAAAAGGAAGCTATAGTCGATCAAAACGCCGAGTCAATGGGATCATTTGTTTTCTCAAGCCTTCCTTCCTGATAGATTAATTCTTTGTTTGTTCAGTTTCACTTCCTTGGTGGTAGCGCTGCATCTTTCTGTGTTGCGTTTGTCTTCTCACCTGCTCGCAGAGGGAGCGGTAGCCACTCTCTCTCCGGCGGTCCAGCTCATACGTCTCTCCCAGCAGAGGGTTGAAGGGTTTGCCCGTGCGGTAGACGGTGGTCGAGTAGGAGGACACGGAGAAGGCGGCCACGTAGCACATTTGCTCCAGCGAACTCTGGCACTTGGAGGCCTTGTCCAGGAGCTCGTGGTACTCGAGGTCCTCCGACAACCGCTGCAGCATGGAAATGGGCTCGTTGAAGTTTACCTAGAGAGCGGAACGATCCGGAAATTCACATTCACATTCACAGTGCCCATAACATTTAGTTTCAAATGTAACATTCTACTATCATGGTCTTTCTAAGCAACAACAGGCCCACTTACACATGTAAATATAAGGCATGCACTTATACTATATAACATATACAGTATAGTTCATTATATATTATTCTATAGCCCGACCAATACTGGATTCTTGAAGCCCGATACCGATATTGGCAATTGTGTTTTTCGGCTAATATAAAAACAGTATCACATACTATAAACAAAGTATCTTGATAAGGATCCCTCTTTTTGTGACCAATATACATACTGAGCGGGCTTAATATTTGAAAAAGAATGTACCGTTTGTATAACGAGCACATTGTATGATTGTATTATATATATATATATATATTATTAGGTTGAGTTTGGCCAGTGCTTGTGTCGTGACGTGAGGCATGTTTCAGGTCGTGGAATATTTTCGTCTTTACATGTTGGATTGAATCGGTGTATTTTGTTCTTCCTCATTTACTGTGTTAATGTTCAGACAAAGTGTGTTACGTGTAGTTTGTTGATGAATGCATTAAGCCAAACCAAAGACACAGTATCAGGTTTGTGCCCCGAATAAAAACTGTTGTTATGAATTATCATTTTTATTTCTGCTGCGCTCGATGAAAAGATGCTGTTGGAGGAGGACACGCACTCAAGTCACAGATATAACTCTCCGATAAGTCTCTGATGGAACAAACAACTTGTTTCTGATTGGCGCGTCATTCAACCTGTCAACAGAACTATGTAAACCACAGATGACTCTCACAGGGTGTTTTCGTGAAACCCACATCACAGCAGAATGCTGGTGCCAGAAGATCTTTAAGGATTGTGATCTTAACAGGTAGCTTCTCACAGTGAGTGCATTTTTTGGGTGACAACACAAAGCCATGAAAAGAGCAGCCAATGGGGGTTTTAGAAGAGAATGTGAAACTGCCTGAGGCCTTCACTGGGGATGTTGACAAACAAACTTCCCGTAAGTCGCATTTGATTTGCAGTAACCTCTGACGAGAATACTCACAGGCATGGGGATCTTGGACAGCTCTTTGCCAATACAGTTCTTCATGATACTCCACAGGTTGAGGGAGTAGTTGGGTTTGTCTGAAATGCGTGTCCGCCTCTTCTTCAGTGGTACCAACTCCTGTGAGGGAGATTCCGGGTTCATCGCTAGAGGCTCCTCATTAAGCTAAAAATGCAGAAAAGTCTGTCAATAAACTTTCAAAACAGGTTTACTGTATTTCTTTTTGCAATATATATTTATAGTCATAAATTATGGTTAGAATCATTTTAATGAGGCGAACCGGTCTTTTAACAGCCATCCCAGAGACCAGAACGAAACCTACCGATTGATCATCAGGACACATTTCACTGTTGAAACCGCTGATACTACTGCTCGACCTTCTGTGAAGAGATGTCAAAACAAAGAGAATCTGTCAGTGTGTGGTTACATTAACTGTCAGTTTATCATACAAGGAAAAGGAGTATAAACTGGTTCAACCAACTCTCAACCCTAACTAAGGGAGCGGTGAAGACATGAACCGTGTGACTTTACCACATCTCATACCAGTGTGTCCAACCAGGAACTGAGTTGAACAAAAGAGAAATACCTGAGGTTGAATAGCCTGGGAATCCAACAATAAAAAAAGCATCTCTTTGTGTGGCTGCATTTGCGGTCAACGTGTTCGTGACGAATGAGTGTGCACTGACTTGTGGAACTGGGGGTCTGCAGGAACAGTGATAAACTCAGGCGCTTCCTCCATGGCATCAAAGAACTCATTGTCGTCATCCTCGTCACTGGCCTCACCTTTCCCCGGCCCGGCAGCACCTTAACAAAACACTGCTTTGTCAGTGTTTCCCCACACAGAAACTGAAAATCTATTCACAGATATGAATTAACCCTTAATAACCTTTCCATGACAAGCATTTTGCCTATTGCTGACAACAATTATCAAGCAAACTACTATGGAAGCCCTGATCATTTGGAAATTCAATTTACGAAAGGTGCATTCTTGAGCGGCATCTATAGAGACTTACAAAAATATAAAAATCAGTAAAATAAACGTCACGTCTTACTTTTATTGTCTGTAGTAGCATTAGCCTGTGCAGCCCCTCTGAACGCTCTCTCCAGGTGGTTGTGCTGCTTGGCCAGCTGCTCTAAAGTCTCCTCCAGCCGGACCCGCTGGTCCCGTTCCGCTTGAAGGGCTTTCTGCCACCGCTTGCTATGACCCTGAGCGAGCGCAAGAAAGTCTCGGCACGCCTGAGGGTGCAAAACATCCAACAGGTTCAAACTGGAAACCTTTGGTACGCAACGTTCAATGAATGTGAGCATCTTGTACATTAAACACGGACAAGAAATAGATAAACTGAGCGAGGACGCGACACTTACATTAATCATGGCATTGGAGGTGATGCGAAACAGTGTGGCCCTCTCTGTCACCTGGCGGATCTTATCCCCAGCCTCTCCAGTCATACGCAAACTGTCCAGTTCTGATAAAGACCTGCAATAGATATGAAAAATGTACAATGTGAATAAGGAGTTGGGACCATATATCATCAAAGCACACTGAAAAAGGCCATCAGCCTCAGATTTAATAGGTTTATTATTATAACTCGCTGCTGCAGGGGGGTGGTGACTCACCTGAGAAAAAGGTTAAGACGTGAAGGGTACAATTGGTTTAAAAATAGAATAAAACTGTACGCGTCACAGGGGAAAGTCTCTCAACAAGTAGAGCATTTGTAACATTTCAACAGCTTATCGGTTGAGTTCAAACAATTCCACTGAGTCACTTTGTCTGTAGATGTTTAAGATGAAATGCAAACAAAGTGATCAAGCAGCTCTAAATACAACCTCCTTCACAGCTGCATGATCACCGGATATTAAGACTGGATATATTTTCTTGGTCTTCAGGAATAGAAAACAATAAGCCTCCAATCTGTGTCCTGCAGTCGTCCTCCACAAATCATTTCCTGCTTCTGCTTTTTACCCAAAACGTATGGTTTACATTTTTTACTACCTTGTGATTTGCAAGTGCCTTCATCATTTCAAATGTTTATTGTGAAAAAAAGTTAAATTAAATTAAAATAACTCATGCTTGTTTTGTCCGTCCACTGCGGTGTTTGTGCATTTACATGCTCTTTTACAAATCAAAGCAACAGTGATATATTCTGGACACAAGGACATTACTTCAAAGAAGGTTTTGATATGGAGTCTTCATGTCAAACATTAGTAAGCGTATGTTTTAGATGTATGTGTTTTGGAGCCTTAATTTCTATGTTAAGATAGAAGAGACATGAGAAAGCAGAGAGAGAGAGAGAGAGAGAGAGAGAGAGAGAGAGAGAGAGAGAGAGAGAAAGAGAAAGACAGAGAGAAAGAGAAAGACAGAGAGAGAGAGAAAGCGAAAGACAGAGAGAGAGAGAGAGAAAAAGAGAAAGAGAAAGACACAGAGAGAGAGAGAGAGAGAGAGAGAGAGAGAGAGAGAGAGAGCAATAGATTGTTAAAGCCTGACCTCTGGAGGGCAGAGCCATGCTTTGAAATTAGATCGTTGCAGGTGCTGAGGTCCTCCACCTTGCTGCCGAGTGTTCTGAGAGCAGACTGGACTTCTGAATTCTGTGATCCGCCACCTTGTCCGGGTGCTACCGGCGGGGAGGATGGGGAAAAGTCATCCCCCGAGTCATCTGTTTATGATGAAAGCAAAGGGAAAGCAAAAAACATTTAATATTAACTTAATAAAAAGGCTTTCACAAGACACTGAATACCCCCCCCCCCCCGGCTGCCTGTGTTTTACCTGACTCAGCCTGCATGCGTGCTGCCTTGGCTTTGGCCAGTTCCAGGGCAGTGATCCAGCGCTGACGTTCCACTTCACAGCTGGCCTTCAGGTGATAGGTCTGTGCTCCACCATTGGAGATGACAAAGTTGCAGGCGTCATCCACGGTGATCGTTGCTGTGGCCAAGTTGATTGTGCCTCGACACGTGTGGCCCATCTCCGCTTGGGTCCTAATAATCAGAGGGTGTTTGATTTGACATTTTGGGAAAAAATTTAACCAAACGGAACAAAAACAGCACGTGTACTGTTTGTGTTTCGGTGAGTACAATATCAAAACTTGGGCTTCGATCCGACAATGAAATTCAACAGGAGGAGGAAAGAAAAATGAGTAAGTTGAGGTTGATTGTCGCCTGCTTAATCAACAGCTAATCAGTAGTTTAGTTTCTCTGGTGACATGATCATGGCTATCCTTCAATTTGGTGTGTTTTACAGGAAAGCCTACCTGTAGTACGACAAAAGCCCATTGCTCAGGACAAACCACCTCCGCTGATAACCCTTGATGTAATTTGTCCACTTGAACACCCATCCTTTGTATGTGTCGCCAGCAGGAGTGGGAGTGGGGGTCTTGGGCTCCGACATCACAGCCCCCAAAATCAACAGACAGATTTTAGGAACCTTAAAAGGGAAATGAGTTTAAATAAGTTAAAAATCTTATTTTAAATGACAGGGCTTGTGTTCTCATATTGGGCCTGAAATGAATTAAACAATAAAGCAGACTGCCTCCAAATAAATCAGCAACTATTTTGTTAATTACAGTTTGTTAATTCATCGTTCAACTTATTCCAGGCAAACAAAACCACTAATTTGCTGCTCCAAGCTTCTCAAATGAGCATATTTTTCGCTGGTTTTCTTGGTGACAATAAAGTTAATATCTTTGAATTTCTGACTGTGTGTCGGAAAAGGCAATATATGTTCATATGTCGTCTTGGACTTTGTGAAATTGCAATCAGTTAGTCACAGTCTTACGTTAATACCAAATCATCTCAGCATTTCATTTTACAGTAGCAGGACTAAAACACTGCTGATCGATATTGATCTTTCAGTGTGGTATGACAGGTAAAAGATTAACCATGGAATCAATACAGATCCACTGCTGACACGTTTTACTAAGAAAACTTGTTGAAGCCGGAATTAAAGATGTGCATAAAAGAGGGATTAAAACCCCTTAGTGTGATCCTGTCTTCTTAATTGCCTATGACCTGGATAGATATGATTAATTGACACAGTAGCCAATGTTTTAAAAAACCTGTGATTGTAATGATATAGTCAGGGAAATGTGATCAGTTGTGTAATCAACAAAAGAACAACATTAAATTGATAAAACTTCTAACATATTGATGAGTATGACACCAGAAGCTAGCCGACGTTAGCTCCAAGTAGGCCAGTGGGAGTCATAGTAGTAACAGCTCATGAAGTACAGAAACATCAACGTGTCGTGTTTCCTCGAACTTAACCAGCTGACGTGCACATTTACAACATGGTAAAAGCGAGACACGCCGCTCGTTAACTCACTAGCTCGCTTTAAAGCTCGCCGACGGATGACTGTTTACCTTGACGTGTCCGAAAATGTGAGATCAGGCCACCAGACACCCGGTGAAGTCACAGCTAACTTTGACTCCCATACGCTACTGTACCCAGCTAGCTGAAGAGGCTAACTAGCTAACTGAGCAGCACAGGATCGGCTAATGATGAAAACAATTAAACCGAAGACGTCGACGACACCAGCGTGGCGGTTGTAAAATAAAGTGACACCAACGAGTTTCGTTAGTATCCCTCAATAATCGTGTGTTTAGTGTTCATCATACAGCTGCGTACGGGGGTAAGAATCTAAAGCTAGCTAGCTACATCTAACTAGCCTAACGTTAGCTCGTTGGTTACACCCGGTGCAACATAATTTGGTCTCGTCTGGAAACAGATAGGCGACATTGTTTTCCGGACGAAACCGTTTATTTGCCTTCAAAGTAATAGTACATTGTGTCGGTATTATTTCCTGCATAAAAACAAGTCATAATGTTCGTCTCAGTTAAAGGTGATCGAAATATACATTATGTACTAAATACATATCCATAAATGCATTCGTTTAAGCGTGCTTTTAATAACAGAATAGCAGTAAAGTTACTGATAACTGCTCCTGTAGTGCACTCTATTATTTGTATAATGAGGATATGTTTTATTTTGAAGGATACAATCGGAAACAAGCTTGATTGAATCTCGCTCCTTACACATTAATTTGATTATTTTTACTACCTAGCTTAGCTAACATTTACGTCAGCTACATAACGTCAAATAGATTCATATTATAATATATGCAAACTACTGTACAATGTTTAGAGCGCACTCACCAGAGATTAGAACGCATAATAATAAGAGTAACCTTTCTCGTTATGTAAACGTTTGAAGAAACTGTCTGATTGCCTTTCAAAGGACACTATTTAAGTTTACACAAAATTAACTGTACACTGTGGATATGTGCATGTTTTCGATAATATGTAACTAATGTATGTGTACAAATTAAAAAGTCGACTCCGGTGGGACTCGAACCCACAACCTTTGAATCCCTTCGGATTGACCTAGAAGTCCAATGCGCTATCCATTGCGCCACGGAGCCACTTGTTGCATATGAAAAGCTACGTTGTATTTAGATGTAAAACTTCATGTATAGATATTAAAAGGCCCGGATAAGTAGAGATAATAGACTGTTAATAAGTTATGGACGTTAGTGTTGCGCTACCTCGAGCGAAAACCGCCATTCACTCCACAACATAACACATTTGGGGACAAATAATGAACCTGCCTTGTGAGATGTGAAACAGCAGGTGGCGCTGAAGCTCCATTCACGACACGCTAGAACAGTTTACTCTACTTATGATGACAATAACGTTAGCTAAATGAGAATAATGAAAATGTAATATCTATCAAAAACGTGTCTTCAGAAGGGGAATATGTAACAAGTGGTGTGATTACAGTTCACTTGTCTGAGTACATAGCACAGTACACAGGTAGAGGTGGGTAAATACTCAGTACTTCGGACCTGCGGGGTCTTGAACCGGTGCTTCTCTGCTCGACTCAACACTTGAGTCGTGCTAATTCTTGGTTGTGACAGCCAATCACCTTTCCATCTGTAACCACAAGTCAACCAGGAATTGTCCGCGGTGGCC
The DNA here is from genome assembly GCF_023349555.1 of Cebidichthys violaceus. Classification (NCBI taxonomy): domain Eukaryota; kingdom Metazoa; phylum Chordata; class Actinopteri; order Perciformes; family Stichaeidae; genus Cebidichthys; species Cebidichthys violaceus. The sequence goes on from NW_027176272.1 coordinate 508,906, forward strand.
AATCAGCGCTCGTATCGCAACCAAGAATCAACCAAGAATCAACCAATGGATGTATAACGTTACATTACAGCCTGCTTACCGATAACAACTTTGAGACTTTCTTAGTTAGGCCTAACGTGACTAATATTACATTCATGTAAAGTCAATTTAACGTTACCATTACGGAAAAACGAACCTGCCTGTTGGTCACATATTGTTAAGGGATACATTGTCTATAGTGTAACGGAATGACAGATGAACGCCACCAGCATTCTGCCATTAGGTTGTCAGTCAATGAATGGCTATATTACCTTTTGCACAATTTTCATTTGTATTTGTGTTGATATGTATCTTCTATTTGTATTTTATATTTTTCACAGTAATCTTTATTTTCCTTTTTATTCACCTTTTGCTGGACTGTGTGTTAGTCACTATGTTAGTTAATACACAATCTGCATTTGTATTTGTTCAAATTTATCTTCTGTTTGTATATTTTATGCTACTCATAGTAATCATTATTATTGCACCGATTTAATATTCAATTACTTTTTAATCACCATACATTCGCAATATATACACTGCACTCAGGTAATGCATATGTAATCATAATCCAATAATATGATGTCACACTGACATGTGTCTGTTGCATAATCAGTACTTTTACTTTTTATACTTGAAATACATTTCGATGCTTGTACTAAAGTGAGATTCTGATATTCGTGGTGTATTTTTCAAAGTGTGGTATTGCTAAAGTAAACTAAGGTAAAGACAAGTGTACTTTTTCCACCATTGGTCCCAGGTGGGACATAATCTGTGTTTAATACGTATGATATACGGCACGTGTCATGACTGAATAAAATTGACAGTAGTGTAATATACACAGCTGCCTTGAGTTATGTGTTACCAAATGATTTGTCCATTTAATCTCTCACATCTGTTATTTACATCTGTCTCTCTGTTTTCTTTATATTTTCTTTTTTTTTTATCTAGATGGAACCTCGATTCAGGAGCGCGTGAGTCGAGCTAATTCTTGGTTGCGAAAGCCAATCGCCGTTCAGTCTGCAACCAAGAATCAACTTCCTGCCACCCGTGAGTCGAGCTAATTCTTGGTTATAACAGCCAATCACCTTTCCACCTGTAACCACAACTCAACCAGGAATTGTCCGTGGTGGCCAATCAGCGCTCGTATCGCAACCAAGAATCAACCAAGAATCAACCAAGAATCAACCAAGAATTAACCAAGAATTAACCAAGAATTAACCAATCGACGTCTTTGAGCTCACGGAGTATATTGATCTCTTTCCTGTTAGAGATTTAGCGCCTTAGTCTATCGAATCCTGCTCGTTCCTGTTCGTTCCTCAGATCTTTTACTCCAGTACAAGTATAAATACTACACTGTAAAAATACTTTGTTAAAAGTAAAAGTCCTGTATTCAATAGTAGTAGCTTCAAAATGTACTTTAAGTACAAAAAGTAAAAGTGCTTATTCTGCACAACGGCCAATTTTAGTATAATATTGCATATATATATATATATATATATATATTATTATTATTGTGTTATTATTTCTAACACTTACAAAATTTCACCATATATATATATATATATATATATATATACATCACTTTAATGTTGCAGCTGGTAAAGGTAGAGCTTTTTTTATATTATATTTATACTGCCAGGGAGCTGGTGAAATTCACTAAGGGATCAAAACGTTTTATTTTAACCATATAATAATACATGATGAAATAATTGTTGATTATATTTTATTATTAATTAGAATCTTTAAAGTGACTAAAGGTATCAAATAAATTAAGTGGGGTAAAAAGTACAATATTTGCCTCGTGAGATGCAATGGACTAAAAGCATAAAGTAGCATGAAATGGAAACAACCCGTAAAGTACAAGTACCTCTAACTTGTACTTGAGTAAATGTACTTAGTTACTGTCCACCACTGTGTAAAAGGCCCGCAGAGCCAAACCAAGGATCTTATGTGATGATGAAGAAGACATAGGAAAAATGTGAGCATTATTATTATTTATCTACATAATTTGAGTTCAGATAATCCTGTCTTGGGTAGACATTAAAAGCTGACATTTTTTTAATGTGAAGTTGTTGTCATAACTAATTAATAATATTAATACATTGGAATCCTAACCAAGAGGGAGCGGAGGGAGAAGGTGGTGGCAGCGTATTGCTCATTCTTCATGGCAATTTCTAACACTTACAAAAGTCGACACGTCTTCAAAAACTGGTTTACGAGCGCTTTTGTTCAACGCATGCGCAGTAGAAGAAGAAGAAGAGACCCGTTCTCTATACATATCCGTGGGTGTGTGAGCGTGTGTGTACGTTTGTGAATGAACAATATTTCGGTCATCTTGATGAGCGGGTGGCACCTTGTTGGGCGAAATGTTGGTGTCAGCTATGTTGAGTTAAGAGCTCTCAAGGAAGTACTTGTTCAGTGTATGTGTCTGGGGCTTTTATTGTGAAGGATAAAACGGAAAGAGGGGAAGAGGAAAATTATTGTTATTGTGGAGTGTGTGAAAAGAGAATGAAGTGGTTGCCATCTTGGTGCAGACTACGGAGCCCCATGTTATTATTACTATTATAAAGTATAGGCGCAACATAACCCTCGGCTACATTGGTATGTAGTGTTTTGTGCACATGCGTACACATCCGGTCTGACAGACAGTAATCCGGATGTAGACGGACGGTCTCCCTCTTGACTCCCCTGCGTAGTCTTTGACATATCCTGCCATTAGCGGAAGTGTCTGGGATTCTGTTCCGCTCTTCAAATTGGTCGTTTGCAAAGGGGGAGACGGGGCAAACACGGACGCCGTGTGCATTTAGCGCTACCCAGTCTGCTTCTTCCGACTTCATCCATTGGACTCCATTCGGCGTCGCCGTGCGTCGTTTAATGTTTAGCTCTACATCAGCACGGGGCATGCGCTGTCAGGTCAGGCTCGTACTACATCCGACATGCGTAATTACTGACAAACTAACATGAGAATAGCTACATTTTTGGTGATGGCAAGGATGCGCATTTATTTCTAATGGACGTGTTTTGTTTATAGGTCTGCGCAATCAACGTGAACGCCTGCCCGGAGACAGTAGAGGATTAAGTTACTGCTGCTGGCGGAGGATTATTTTTATTGGCCTCGTCACGCCCGAGTCTTTAAGAGTCTGTTGTCCAATTAGGAAAAGTCGAAAGCCAGGTATGCTATTGTACTCGATCATAACAACCTTGTCGTTTCCTTAAAATGCCTCAGTCTGGTACTAACTATGCGTTGCTGCGCACCCTTTGTCGCGCACGCATACCGTTACGCACCGCAAAAGCCATATTTGCTCGCATTGTGTGCAGGCAACAATAGAAACCAATATAAATGGTGTAAAATACTATGTGGATATCTTGTAACTATATAGAATGGAATTAAAACCACCGTTATACAATAGGTGAACATTATTTAATGGCTGACGAATGGAAGTGTACTACTAGACAAAGCTGCATGGATGTGGAGCTGTTTTATCCTCACAAGCTACTGGGAGGAATAAAATGGAGACGACAACCTGCATACCTGCTAAAATACAATTTTGACAACTGTGAAGCTTTTGGTAGATGGCATAGAGTTACTAGCTCTGACTGCCAAACCCCCTTCCCCTCCTCACTGTGCCACGCATGTTTTGGTTTCAGGCGGATCATGCCCTTTTGTCCACTGAAGCTTTTCAGGGCAGACTCCCAGACTGAAATAATTTTGCCTGCTGTTTTGACAACCTAGAGGTGTTGGGGATTTGTTGAATGAGCTGTGAAATAACTGAATGTACAATGAGTTTTAATTAGCTGTCAGAAAGCCACATCTGAGGTCATTTGTGCCGCTTTCTAGGAATGGAAAAGGACTAAAGAAGTAATTTTGTGTGTGTGTGTGTGTGTGTGTGTGTGTGTGTGTGTGTGTGTGTGTGTGTTTCACTTCCATGACAAACATTTTGCCCACCTCACATAGGATTACATGTGAACAGTCAACTCAGTCTTTCAAACATGATCCATGTTTTTTAATTTTTTTTAATCTTTAAACAGATTTAAAAAATACAACCGTCCATGCCATTAAGGTGGCACATTGAAGAAATGTGCAGCAGTGCCTGTAACTGTAAATTGTCTCCACAGACATGTCTTTCCGGCGCGGTGTGGTCAGGCAGAGCAAGTTCCGCCACGTCTTCGCCCAGGCGTGGAAAGCGGAGCACTGCATCGACGACGTCCGAGTGTCCCGCGTGACGTGGGACACCGGCCTCTGCGCGGTCAACCCCAAATTCATCGCTGTCATCATCGAGGCCGGCGGAGGAGGCTCCTTCCTCGTTGTGCCGATCAGCAAGGTGCACGACCCCTCTCCGTTTCATTCAGTGTCAAATAGACAGCAGATCAATATTTCTTCTATCATGTTTCCTATCTTCTACTCTGCTACTAAAAGCAATGTGTCAGCAAGACTTTGGACGCCACTAATGTCGTGATCTTAACTTTTTGTTTTCTCCCACAGAGCGGCAGAATCGACCAGGCGTGTCCAACGGTGTGCGGCCATGCAGCACCGGTGCTGGACATCCAGTGGTCTCCTCATGACGACAACATCATCGCAAGTGCCTCAGAGGACTGCACAGTGAAGGTATGGTTAACGCTTGTATTCCCTCTTTCTTGCCAAGAGTCCATGTTTAGCTTGGATCAAACACTGGAAGCAGGGGGGAAACAGCCCGTTTATGTCAAAGCACCTATACAAATGAATAATTAACACAGGATATCTTGTTTGTTTATTTTGTACAAATTCTGAATTGTAGAAATGATAATTTGTGGTTGTATGAGGGGTTATGTGCTGGACTAGTCATGTTAGCTGTTTCCCCTCTGCTACCATTCTTTATGCTAAGCTAACGTCTCGCAGCTGTAGCTTCATATTGAACAGACGGACAAGTAAGAGTACTTTTCAAAATGTTGTAGTATTCCAGAGCAATAGTACAACATTTTGTTAAAAATCTCTATTTAGTTGAGTGTGATTGTTAATATGCTGACTAGTTACAACTCACAGGGTCTTCATGAGAGCAGAAATTAGGAATAAAACTAACATTTCTCATTGCTCCGCCTGAAGAGCGTTTCTTTATGCGTATTACATAAAACCACAGTAGCTCTCATGCACCTGCATGGATCACATTCACAAACAAATGTCTGCTGGGCCTGGCGGTTTGAAGGTGTGGCAGATCCCAGACGGGGGCCTGACGAGCCCGATGACCGAGGCCATTGTGAACCTGGAGGGACACAGTAAAAGAGTGGGAATCCTGGCTTGGCACCCGACTGCTTTCAATATCCTCTTGACTGCAGGTAACCTCACTCATCGCATTCTTTCCTTCTCACTTCCCTTGTAAACAAATACTGACAATAACCATGACAAACATGGCTGCCAACATTATTTAGGTTATGTTATCCATGTGATAAACTCTTATTTCTCTGTAGGGTCCTTTCTATAATGTTGTCAGACACTTATAATACCAATTTGAGCCCTTCAGTGACAAAGACGTGCATTGCACTATTGAAAAATACCAAATACCCATTAACCACGTCATGTGTTATGCTACTTCAGCACACTTTGTAAACAAATATCGGTGTGAACACAACAGAAAATTGCAGGTGAACATTTAATATCCCGGAATTCCCATTCACTATTGCTGTAACAATTTGGTCACAATTTAGCACATTGACCATACACCTAGACTCGTATTCTGATCGGTGCTCAGAAGCACATGATATCATCCTTTACCAACTTGGAGAAAATATGTTTTCAGGGCTTTTTTTTAAAATAACTGACTCATCCTGAAATAATCATTTTTTGCCCCTTCCATCCATCTGTAAAGGGTTACCCTTCTGTCTCCTCTGAAATCAATCACACCACATTACTACAATCCTACATTAGCTTCCTGTTGTTTTCAGAACTGTACTAACTTGCATCTAAATTTCCTATCCTCTTCTTGGTATACAAAGCTCTTAATGGCATTGCTCCTTACGTTCCTGCATTTATGCACTTGAAGAATCGTTGGGCGTTGTGTTTTCCTCCCTTCAGGCTGCGATAATGTGATCTGTGTGTGGAACGTGGGCACGGGGGAGCTTGTGTACCAGCTGAACGATACCCACCCAGACCTCATTTACAGCGTCTGCTGGAACAAGGACGGCAGCGCCGTCTGTACCGTCTGCAAGGACAAGGCTCTGCGTGTCATCGACCCGCGACGGGGCACCGTCCTCAAGGTGATGTCCCATTTCTTGCCATACAAAAGACGTTATGCCACACTATACTGTGCATGTGCATGCTGGGTCTTTCCTTAATTGCAATGCCTTGTTATTGTTCTCCCAGGTGAAGGAGAAGGTCCATGACGGCACCAGGCCAATGAGAGCCGTGTTCCTCTCCGACGGGAAGATCCTCACCACAGGCTTTAGCCGCATGAGCGAGAGACAGCTGGCATTGTGGGATACGGTCAGTCTTGTGTTCATATTGAATGATTCTTCAGGGCACAATTGTTCAATGCCGACTTTCAGAGTCAGTGTGGGAAGTAGTGCACATTTTATTTAGTAAGACGAAAAGTGTACATATTGTATAAAATATATAAAACATTTATAAAATAAATGTTTTGTGCTTTTGTTTCTCTTTTACAGAAGGATCTCTCTGAACCGATGGCAGTACAGGAGATGGACACAAGTAATGGGGTCCTTCTACCCTTTTATGACCCTGACACAAACATGGTCTACCTGTGTGGAAAGGTAGGACCTACGGATTGCATTGAGCACACAGAATTACTCAAATGGTAAAAATTGGTATCAATTCATTTTTGGCTCAGTCGTCTTAATTAGATCATCTGCTGGCTTTCAGGGGGACTGCACCATCCGGTACTTTGAAGTGACAGACGAATCCCCGTATGTTCACTTCCTTAGCTTGTACAGCAGCAAGGAGCCACAGAGAGGAGCAGGCTTCCTCAGTAAAAGAGGCGTCGATGTCAACAAGTGTGAAATTGCCAGGTAAATGTTTGGTCATGTTTTCCTTGATATTCTTGTCATTACTTTAAAATATTTTTAAATGTCTGGCGATTTAAATTATATGTTTTTCCTTAGACATCAATAAAAAACAACAATAAATTGCTCCTACAAATGATTGCCTGTGTAGCCAAAACCTCATGTAGCTTAGTCATCTATTATTACAACTATTAAAAATGAATAAATAAGCCACACCATTTTACTGGGTTCCTTCATTAGCAGGAACATTCTTACTATCACACCAAATGTGTATTAATCTGCAGCTGAAAATAGTCCCCAACAAATGCACCTCTTACTCCTTTTTGAGTAATGTTTGCTTAAAAACTACAGTGCCCAGCTTTTATAGGAAGTTACTGAGCCTTTATTTAAAATGAAACTATGTGCTGGATTTCCTGTATATGTTCTGTAGGAAAGATTGCGGCTCAGTGCCACAGTTAGCATCAATACGTAATAAAGCATTTAGATACATGCTTTTTTTTTATGGGCTTTGTAAACATAAAGAAAGCTTTATACTTTAATGAGATTACTAATTTCCTGGCCTCCTGTAGGTTCTACAAACTGCATGAAAGGAAAGTGGAACCCATTTCTATGACTGTACCACGAAAGGTAAGCTATGCAAATTAAAATAACCAATTTACATGACTTTTTATTTTGAAAAGGAAGTGAAAGCAGCATTTGTATTGCTGGGAGGTTTATCCATAACTGTATAATAAACATAAAATGACTGTATAATAAACACTTCTCTGTCTCTGTCTTCCCTCCACAGTCAGATCTGTTCCAGGTTGACCTTTACCCGGACACAGCTGGCTCAGAGCCGGCTCTCCTGGCTGACGAATGGATCGCCGGCCAGGATGCTCCACCACTGTTGGTCTCTCTGGGCGGCGGCTACTCGGCTCCTCCGTCCAAGCACAGAGACACCCTCAGGAGCAAACCCAAGCAGGACTCTGGGACTGGGGCCGCCCCGCCTTCAACAGGCAACGCAGCAGCTCCCACAACCACACCTTGCTCTGCCGCCAAGGAGGCGGAAGAAGAGGTGCCACAGCCGCGAGTAGCCACGAGGGAGACGGATGGAAATAGCGAGAGGCCGAAGAGAGAGGCGAGTTGAGACATTTTGACCTTACCAACAATTTACTGTAAGTGCTCCAAGTTTGTTTCCTGACTTGTTCCTTCTCTCCTTCTTGCAGGACGAATTGTTGAACGAGTTGTTGGCAGAAATGAAGGCCCTGCGAGCCGTCGTCCTCGCCCAGAGCCAGAGAATAGAGCTACTGGAGAGGCAGCTGGCTCGAATCGAGGACGGGGATGTGTGAGCGAGGCGGAGGACCACTACATTCGGAGGGCACACTCACTAAATCCACAGACCGTAGCCTTACTAGAATCAACAGTACCTTAAGCTGTGCGAGTGGAAGAATGTAGTGCGGGGGTAGCGACTAACTGTGGTTCACGGTGGCTTACAAACAGGTCAAATATTGCGATGAAAATGAGACCACTGATAATTTCTGTGATTGTTTCGCAGACTGTGGTTGAGAACCGAAGTGTCATCTGCATAGAATGAATTCTGACTGAGATAATATTTAGTTTTTTTCATATGAAGGAGTATTGTAGCAGCTATTCGGTGGTACATATAGTGCAGCTTTGAGCTTTGCAAAATCCCCACACTAATATTGAAGGGCTTTGAAGGTGTTACAGTTCCACAAATGCCTCACCTTAATGCACAAAGTAGTGATTCAAAGCATTGTTTTTAATTAAGTTAATGAAGGTTGACCTACTATAGCAAGGCAAATGAGTACCTCCAACATGATTTTCTTTCCCTAAAGCACTCACAAATATTACCATTAGGGCTATTTAATCAAGTAGTTAAAGCTGCTAAACTGTGATGTCATATCAGCCCCCCCCCCCCCCCCCCCCAACTGTTATTCATTGTGTGACTTATGCTTTGTTTTACTGCTTCATTGTAGGACGCCATGTGTAAGGTGAGCCGTAGGAAAATATTGTGGTACACACATCCTGACCGTGACAGTGAGAGTTATGTGACTGATAGCTGATGAGTGTAGCTGAATATGTATGTGTATCGTAATTCTGTGTCGTCTTTGCGGTCAATGAAAAGGTAGCACTTGTGATTTTTTTTTTTTTTTTTTTTTTTTTTACCTCATGTTATCAGGAGCGAGCTGCGGCTTTACGAAGGTTTCTGTGATATCAAAAGGCATAGTATTTGTCCACTTAATCATTAAGAGATATAAATACGCAGAAATACTTGCCTCTTTCCTTCTCGTGACACGTGTGGAAAGGCTGCAGTGTCTGGCGCCCCCTAAAGAACCAGGATTTCAAGTTTAGTCATCAGTTGTCCTCGAGCTGTAAGCTAAAATGAGTTGTTCGGTGGACTCAGCCCAAGTTGTGCTGTACACAAAACATGCAAATATAACCTAACACAAGTATCAGTACAGTGTGACTAAAACACACTAGCTTTATTCAGAACAGCAGTTCAGAGAAGAGGAACTACTGTGAAATGGGAAGCATTTTTTACAGTTTGCATTTGTATTGGTGTTAAAAGATGGAAAGGTTTTTTAATTTTTTTTTGTTTTTATTTATTTTGTTTTTGTGTTTTTTGCCATTACATTTAGAGGCATTCTCCTGTTACATCCCCGTCAGTCAATGGTACATTCCACATAAAGCGTATCCCTTTATTACTTTATATTTCTTTATGCACTGACCTCACAACACTAACTGTAAAACTAGTAGCAGATTAAATGAGACTACATTGTGAAAACTTAATAAACATGCATTCCTCCTTTGTATTAAAAGAAATGTTCTGATCATGATCACATCTTTGTGGTGTTTGTGATAATTATTGGTCGACTTATGTTTGGATAGTCTGCATGTTGAGTGTGTTAGCTGTGTGTTAAATAGACATATGGACACGCACAAAACACATTGCCTCTATAAAGGATGTAACACCCTGAAGATTTCTCACATTTTATATTGGCTTTTTTTTTTGCCATTGTCTGAATTAATCCTATTTAAGTATTCTTAAAGGGACTGTATTTAACATTCTGAACATTAATATAGCAGCAGACACCTGTCTGCTATGTAAAGATATAGAGGAGTAATGTCTACCTGAGCAGAGAATGAAGTCCTCTCCCTCTCTGTGTGTGTTGTTATCCAAGCTTCTCCTCGCTTTGTTGACATAGCCAGGCGGCAGCACGTGCTTTTAGCGCGTGTGAGCATGCGCCACCGCTCAAGCTCACTGGCCTGAAGTCTGCATTGCTCTCACATGGCGGTTACAGCAGATAACGACGTCCGAACACTTGATAGCACTCATGTCTACAGTAAATATGTAGCTACAGCTAGCTAGCGTAGTTTAGCATAACGCAGGGGGGAAACGGCTAGCTTTGCTCTGTAAAAATGACAATTTCTTGTTTTACAGTGGTTGTGTGTTGGACTATTTATTTGGGCGGAGCCAGGCAAGCTGTTTCTCCCTAATTCCAGTCTTTATGTTAAGCTAAGCTAAATGCTTCAGCTACATATGAGCTGTACAGACCAGAGTAGGGCATGAACAGCAGTAAAGCATGAACAGCATGAACTTAATCTGGGTCCAAGAGTGGCCAATTCAGCTGACAGAGCAAAAAAAGGCGTTGAGCTCCCACAGATGACAGCTGATGCCATGCATGCTATATAAACTACAGCGAGCTAATGCTGCAGTGTCAGAGAGAAGTGAAAGACCGTTTCTGAGTTTTACAGCCATCATTAGTTGGAACTCCTCATCTATAGTCGGTCACCTAAACAAACTGATCATCCACAGCCAAGAAGGCCAAAAGAAGGCAATACATTATATAACTAACAATCACTTTATTAAAATACTTTGAGAGAAATCAACAAACCTGTCGAGTGTGACCTGAAGATTTCAACTGCTAAAGGTTCCCCTGGAGCACATTTTTATTTCAGATGTATCATGGATGTTGTTGTACTTAATTAACTGTATGCACTCCAATAAACATTTTGTAAACCCATGAATTAGAATTAGATCACATTTTCCTTGCAAAAGTATAGAACTCCGACCATTTTTTGACATCAAAAGACACAAGAACAGAAATATACCAGGAAATAAAGCAGAGAAATAAGACTGTCGAGATTTTTTTCATCTCATAATTCAAAACAAATAAATAAAATATTTGAATACACTTTAACACTGTAGTTATTTTCACACCAATCTCTCACAAATGGTGTAAAATGACTGTACAGATTTGATACGACTGCCTTTGTTGGGTGTCAGGGTTGTGGCTGCCTGGCCTCCGGAGAGAAAACAGGATGTGGTCTTCTTGTTTCACATTAAGCTGTGCTCTTTGAGTTCTTAGTTCAAGTCTGTAGTGTATATTAAAAACCTTTATATTTTTATATGTTTGTGTAAATCAAAGAGACCTGGATCATGGTTTAGTTTTTGAGTTGTCTTGGGCTCACATAACATGTTTAGACTCCTGTTTTCCAGAGTAAGGTCAAGAATACATAAGTTCTACTTTAAAAAGTAAATACAATTTTGATGGTAAGCATTTTTTACAAAGCATAGCATCATGTTGACCTCAGCTGCCCTTTGTGGAGTTGAGCTGTTATCGACAACCCACCAATGGTTGAAATATGTCACAGGAAATAAACCTACTGTAGCATGTATTTCCTGTGACTTCTAGTTAGTGAAGAGGAGGACAATGTTTTAAAATGCACTTGATATATGCTGCATAATGTAATCTGCACCTGTGCTGCAAACTGAAAGTCAACTTTGCAGGGAGAAAATAAAAAAAGTCTTCCTCTTTCCATAAATAATTGCATATTTTCTTATCTGTTTTCCACCACACCCGGCTTGATTTTGTCTTTAATGTGTCCTCACCTCCTCCAGCCTCCTCCTACCTCAAAGGGCTGCAGCAAGCTTTCTTCACCACATGTCATGCATCAGCCCCTCTCTCGTTTTTATTATCTCCTCCACACACACACACACACACACACACACACACACACACACACAGACACACGCTGTCGCACAGTTCAAAATTACAAAGAATTACACAAGTCAGTGTCTTAGCAGCGTTTGCGTTCCTCAAACACCTCAAACTTTATCTTCGGGTCACAACTTGGGTAAGTTCTTTACAGTTTATTTCTATACCTTTTTAAAATATTTTGAACATTATCTGAACTCGTTTTTGCTGCACACATTTAGTCTATTCTTAATTAATCATGATGTGATCTCTTCTCTATTTAATTACAACTTTATATATTCATATTTGTTGAGTTCAGATATACTTAAATATTGAACTTAATGTGCTTTATGTTTTAAATGGTTGTATAACTACAGTATTTCAGACAGTAATTTACCACAAATTATCCTCATGCATTTCAGCTTTAAATCCATGTTAAGTACATTTACTTATTTCACATTCGTATTTAAATTGTTTTCATTAAACATGATGTTGCAACACTCTTGCCTGATCTTTAGGAGTCTAATTAACCATGACTGAAAAAAAGTTTCCACCCGTGACAGGCTGACTGATGCTGTTCAAATATCCTTTTGACAGGAAACCAGCAACGCTGCGAGCGGTCTGCTCGCTTCCTGTCAGCCCAGACAGCACAGCCAGTTTACAGTCACATAAGATAAAGGCAATACAGACTTCCTGTCACATCTCCAATGTACGTTTCTATGTTGCAATTATGAACCTTTGGTGGTGTGTTAGCCAGCACAAATGGTAACTCTGTGGTTGTAATTGTGTCTGGATTAGATGTAAGGATTGAAAAAAATACATATTTTATGTTCAAACTGAGCAGCTTCCGTAGTTTTTTAAAGCGGTATTATATGCATTTATTTGGTGAGTTAAACCACAAACGCCACAGCAATTGAAGTGAATGGGTAATCTTTTACGTGAAGCCATCTGATGGTTTAGCAGGAAGTACCATGCATCATGATTAAGTTTTCTAATTTTCTCTTTTTCTAGATCCTTAATATAAATCAACCAATGGATCTCCTGATGACAACTTTACAACTGCTTTAAAGTACAAGGAGTTTGACTTCTGCCATTCTGTAACTGTGACTCCAAGCCAGTGAGATCTTTCTACTCTACTCTAAGGAGGTAAAGTACATTTCTAAATCTAATCTGCCTCAGTTTTGTTGGATCAACAGCTTGAATGAGAGGACTTCTGGTGCTTTTGGAAAGGACTTAGCCGTGGATTGAGGCCGAGTTCAAACAGTCCACATAATGTTCAGCATCAGTGTCAACCTGTTTCATATTTCCTCTGATGAAATTTTGATAGCTTCATGGAAAAAACGTGAAATTCACATTTGCTGGTAATCATCTAATCTGCCATGCACATAAGGCATATAGTAGGCTATTGTTTTATATGACAAGACACCAAGTAAAATATATTTTAAAAAAACGTACTTACTTTAGGAATAGTTTGACCTTTTGGGGAAAAAAAAACACATTTGTTTTCTTGCTAGATGAGAAGCTTGATACCACTCTCATGTCTGAACGGTAAATATGTAGCTAATGCTAGCTAGCGTGGTTTAGAATAAAAATGGGGAAACAGCTAGCTTGGCTCTGTACAAAACAATGAAGTGTAAAAAAATGTTTTCTCCTTGATTCCATCCTTTATGTTAAGCTAAGCTAACTAGCTGCTTCAGCTACATATGAACTGTACGGACGAGAGAGGGGCACCAACGACAGGAAAGCAAATGAGTGAATTCCCCAAAATGTCTGACTATTTGTCTGACTACACTGGGTATAAACATATTCAAAGAAATGAATAAATCCCAATGTGTGACCATGGTAACACCCTCTCTCTCTCTCTCTCTCTCTCTCTCTCTCTCTCTCTCTCTCTCTCTCTCTCTCTTCAGGCATGGCCGACTCTGATGACATCACATATAGTAATGCGGCCACTCGCACCGTGCTGATCCTCTTATTCTGCCTACTAGGCCTGCTTGTGTTGC
>NW_027176273.1:0-30000 GCF_023349555.1 Cebidichthys violaceus
CCTCGCTCTCTGATTGGCTGCTGGACTGAAAACATTCACTTTCATTTATTTGTCTCCTGATGCTGAAATAAAGTGATGAATAATAGATTAATGATCGTGGTGTGTGTGTGTATATATATATATGTAAGTATATATATATATTATTTATAACATAATTTATATTGTATAATATAAATAAATAATACTATTTATATTGTATGAATATAAATATTATATATTTATATTGTTATAATATAAATATGATATATGTGTATATATATATATATGTGTGTGTGTGTATATATAATATATATATATATATACTATATATATTATATATACATATATATACTATATACATGTATGTATGTATAGTATGTATGTATGTAATGTATGTGTGTATATATAATATTATATAGTATATATATAGTATATTATAATTATATATGTATATATATATAATGTATATATATATTATATATATGTATATATAGTATTATATAATATGTGTGTATATATATTATAGTTGTATATATATATATGTGTATTATATATATGTATATGTATAACTGTATACTATATATGTATTATATAAGTACTATATGTATTTTATATATATATATATATATATATATGTATATTATATATATATGTATATGTATATATAAATATATATGTATATGTATATATAGTATATATATGTATATATATATTATATATTGTATATATAGTTAATATATATATATGTATATATAGTATATATATATAGTAGATATACTAGATATATATATATATTATATATATATGTAGTATATATATATGTATCTATATATATATGTGATATATATATATACTATATATATATATGTATATATATATATATATATATATGTATGTATATATATGTGTATATATAATATAGTATGTATAGTATATACTGATATGTATAGTATATATATAAGTATATATATACTATATACATATATATATATATGTAATATATATATATATATAGTGTATATATATATGTATATATATATACGTATATGTATATATATATATACACACACCATATATACATATACATAATATAATATACATTATATATATATAGTAATACGTATATATATATATAATATATATATATGTGTGTGTAATATATATATATACACACACATATATACATATACATACTATATATACATATATATATATATACTATACATATATATATATATATTATATGTGTGTGTATATATAATTATATATATATATGTGTGTAGTGTTATATACTATATAGATATATAATAATTATTTATGTGTGTGTATATATGATACTTATACTATATATGTGTGTGTATATATATATATATTGTGTGTACTATATATGTGTGTGTGTATATACTATATATATGTGTGTGTATTATATATAATATACCTATATATATATATATGTGTATACTATATATATATATATATATATATATATGTGTGTATATATATATATATGTGAGAGATGTTTCTTTATGTTAACTAAAATAAGTCAAACTTTAAATATAAAAATGTTAAATTGTTTTTTTAAAGTTCAGATTATTTAAATTTGCTACATTTTCAAAACTTTGAACAATTTTTGAACAAATCATTGAGATTTAGTTCAGATCACCTTCATGAAGCACAAAGGAGCTCATGTTTCCTGTTAGGGAGACGAGTTAATGAGGAGAGGAAACGAGATGGATGAAACGGAGCATCCTTTGACCTCTGAGCCGCCTCCTCCTCCTCCTGTTAACACGATGAAACTGGTCAAATTGTCCTTTAATGGACTATAACAGCTTGTGGCACACACACACACAGCACACACACACACACACATCACACACACACACACACACACACACACACACACACACACACACACACACACACACACACTCCCTCCCCAGAGAGTTTCCTGTCTGACATCAGTCTTATGAGATTCAGGTGTCGGTCACAGCTGCTCTGATTGGTTGGTGAGTGTCAGCTGATTGTAGGCGTGTCATCGTTCAGACTGATCAGAGCTCCTGTTGTCTACTCAACTGAGTACTAATACTACAGTGTATACATACTCGGATACAATTAAAAGCACAGACTTTAAAAAATGTAATTTTCAGATGTATTTAACTACATTTTGTTAATTATACTTAAAGTATTGAAAGTAGAAAATTGTCTCCTTTGACCATGAATGGATAACTGGAGGGAGGGGCCGACCGGGAACAAGGGTGTGTGTGTGTGTGTGTGTGTGTGTGTGTGTGTGTGTGTGTGTGTGTGTGTGTGTGTGTGTGTGTGTGTGTGTGTGTGTGTGTGTGTGTGTGTGTGTGTGTGTGTGTGTGTGTGTGTGTGTGTGTGTGTGTGTGTGCGCGCGCGCCTCTAAAATATTTACACTCTCTGACCTGAAAAGCTTTTGGTCGTCATGTTATTTTTATAACACACACACACACACACACACACACACACACACACACACTCAGCTATTATTGGACAGATACAGCAGGTCGATGACATCACTCTGACCTCAGCGCTGCAGTTTGTTTGTGATGATGATGTCACTGTTTCTTTGTGTTGATAATAAACAGGAAGTATTTTTAGTTCTGTTGCATACGAGAGCTTCTCTTCCTCCTACTTCTTCCTTCTCCTCTTCTTCCTCCTGCTTCTCCTCCTCTTCCTCCTGCTGCTCCTCTTCCTCCTCTTCTTCTTCATCCTGGTTCTCTTCTTCTTCTACATGCTCCTCCTCTACTTCTGCTTCTCCTTCTCCTCTTCCTCCTGCTTCTCCTTCTCTTATTCTTCCTCCTGCTCCTCCTCTTCCTCCTGTCTTTCTCGTACTAACGTCCTGAAGTTGTTTTTTTGCTCTTTATTATGTCTATTTAATATTTAACATTTTAATTTTGGGTCAGTGCACTGTAAGTGTGTTTATCAGAAGTAGCGAAAGAAGTACTTTGATACTTTACTTCAGTAGAACTATTTAAATATTTAAAGTATTTAAAATACAATTGAAGAAAAACTACAAAAGTATCGGCATCAAATACTTGATGTACCAAAAGTAAAAGTACGCATTCAGATTGATGTTCATGATATAATAAATATATCATATATATAATTCATTCATCATTTCATAATTTCCTCTCCGGGGAGCCATCACCTTAACATGGTGGAGAGGTTTGAGTGCCCCCATGACCCTGAGGGCTATGTTGTCTGGAGCCTAGAGCTCCTGGTAGGGTCTCCCATGGCAAATTGGTCTCAGGCGAAGGGCCAGACTAAGAATGGTTAAAAATCCCCAATGAAAAACCAAAGAAGAGTTGAGGAGACCCTGCCCGGAGGAAGCCCGGGGCCCACGTCTGGAGCCAGGCCCAGTCGGAGGGCCCGACAGCGAGTGCCTGGTGGCCGGGTTTGCCACGGAGCCCGGCCGGGCACAGCCCGAAGCAGCAACATGGCACCTTCCTCCTCTCCATCCTGTGCGGGAGGAACCGCTGGGGTCGGGTGCGCTGCCCCATGGGTGGCAGTGAAGGCCAGGGATCTCGACGGACCAGACCCGGGCGGCAAAGGCTGGCTCTGGGGACGTGGAACGTCACCTCTCTGTGGGGGAAGGAGCCGGAGCTTGTGCGGGAGGTGGAGCGCTACCAGTTAGATCTGTTGGGGCTTACTTCTACGCACTGCATCGGTTCTGGAACCGTACTCCTGGATAGGGGTTGGACTATTTTCTTCTCTGGAGTTGCTCAGGGTGTGAGGCGCCAGGCAAGTGTGGGGATACTCACAAATCCCCGGCTGAGTGCCGCTGCGCCAGAGTTTACCCCGGTGGACGAGAGGGTCGCCTCCCTACGCCTGCGAGTTATGGGGGGGAAAACTCTGACTGTTGTCTGTGCATATGCACCGAACAACAGTTCAAAGTATTCGGCCTTCTTAGAGACCCTGACTGGAGTCCTGTATGGGGCTCCAGTGGGGGACTCCATAGTTCTGCTGGGGGATTTCAACGCGCACTTGGGCAACGATGGGGATACCTGGAGAGGCGTGATTGGGAGGAACGGCCTCCCTGATCTAAATCCGAGGGGTCGTTTGTTGTTGGACTTCTGTGCTAGTCATAGATTGTCCATAACGAACACCATGTTTGAGCATAAGGATGTACATAAGTGTACGTGGTACCAGAGCACCCTAGGCCGAAGGTCGATGATTGATTTTGTGATCGTATCGTCGGATCTGAGGCCGTATGTTTTGGACACTCAGGTGAAGAGAGGGGCAGAGCTGTCAACTGATCACCATCTGGTTGTGAGTTGGGTCAGAGGGTGGGGGAAAACTCTGGACAGACCTGGTAAGCCCAAACGGGTAGTGCGGGCAAACTGGGAACGTCTGGAGGAGGCCCCCTGTCCGGGAGATTTTCAACTCACACCTCTGGCGGAGCTTTTCTAGCATCCCTGTGGAGGTTGGGGGCATCGAACAGGAATGGACGATGTTCAAAGCTTCTGTTGCCAAAGCTACGGCGGTGAGCTGTGGTGTCAAGGTCTTAGGTGCCTCAAGGGGCGGTAACCCTCAAACACCGTGGTGGACACCGGTGGTCAGGGAAGCGGTCCGACTGAAGAAAGAGGCCTTTCGGGATGTTATCCCGGAGGACTCCTGAGGCAGATCCAAGGTACCGACAGACCCGAAGGGCTTCAGCCGCTGCCGTGAAGGAGGTAAAGCAGCGGGTGTGGGAGGAGTTCAGAGTAGCCATGGAGAAGGACTTTCAGGCGGCACCAAGGTGTTTCTGGAAAACCGTCCGGAACCTCAGGAGGGGTGAAACATCCAAGCTGTATACAGTAAGGATGGGACTCTGTTGACTTCAACTGAGGGGGTAATCGGGCGGTGGAAGGAGCACTTTGAGGAAGTCCTGAATCCGACTAATACGCCCTCTATGGTAGAGGCAGAGCTGGAGGCTGATGGGGGAGCATCATCAATTTTCCCGGTGGAAGTCACTGAGGTAGTCAGTGCAGTGCCGTCCAGAAATGCTGAGAGCACTGGGTGTGGAGGAGCTGTCTTGGATGACACGTCTCTTCAACATTGTGTGGAGGTCTGGGACGGTGCCTAGGGAGTGGCAGACTGGGGTGGTGGTTCTCCTGTTCAAAAGGGGGGACCAGAGGGTGTGTGCCAATTACCGCGGTATCACACTACTCAGCCTCCCTGGTAAAGTCTATTCCAAGGTGCTGGAAATGAGGGTTTGGCCGATAGTCGAACCTCGGATTGAAGAGGAACAATGCGGATTCCGTCCTGGCCGTGGAACAACGGACCAGCTCTTCACTCTAGCAAGGATCCTGGAGGGGGCTTGGGAATACGCCCATTCGGTCTACATGTGTTTTGTGGACCTGGAGAAGGTGTATGACTGGGTTCCCCCGGGAAATGCTGTGGGAGGTGCTGAGGGAGTATGGGGTTAGGGGCCCACTTCTGGGGGCCATCCAATCCCTGTACACCCAAATCGAGAGCTGTGTCCGGGTTCTCTGCAGTAAGTTGGACTCGTTTCCGGTGAGGGTTGGCCTCCGTCAGGACTGCACTTTGTCACCAATCCTGTTTGTGGTATTCATGGACAGGATATGGAGGCATAGTCGTGGGGAGGAGTGTTTACAGTTTGGTGGGCTGAGGATTGCATCGCTGCTGTTTGCAGATGATGTGGTCCTGATGTCTTCATCGGGCTGTGACCTCCAGCACTCACTGGATCGGTTCGCAGCCGAGTGTGAAGTGGTTGGGATGAGGATCAGCACCACTAAATCTGAGGCCATGGTTCTCAGCAGGAAACCGGTGGATTGCCCACTCCGGGTAGGGAATGAGTCCTTCCCCCAAGTGAAGGAGCTCAAGTACCTCAGGGTCTTGTTCGCGAGTGAGATTGGTCGGAGAATCGGAGCAGCTGGGGCGGTATTGCAGTCTCTTTACCGCACCGTTGTGACGAAAAGAGAGCTGAGCCGTAAGACAAAGCTCTCTATCTACCGGGCAATCTTCCTTCCTACCCTCACCTATGGTCATGTGGACTGGGTCATGACCGAAAGAATTAGATCGCGGGTACAAGCGGCCAAAATTTGTTTCCTCAGGAGGGTGGCTGGCGTCTCCCTTAGAGATTGGGTGAGTATTTCGGTCACCTGTGAGGGACTCAGAGTAGAGCCGCTGCTTCTTTGCGTGGAACAGAGCCAGTTGAGGTGGTTTGGGCATCTGGTGAGGATGCCACCTGGGCGCCTCCCTAGGGAGGTGTTCCAGGCACGACCGGCTGGGAGGAGACCCCGAGGGAGGCCCAGGACCAGGTGGAGGGATTATATCTCCAAATTGACCTGGGAGCACCTCGGGATCCCCCAGTCAGAGCTGGCTGATGTGGCTCAGGAAAGGGAAGTTTGGGGTCCCCTGCTGGAGCTGTTGCCCCCGCGACCCGATCCTGTATAAGCGGTTGAAGATGAGATGAGATAATTCATCATTTGTTAGTTTTAATATTTAGTGCAGTGGTCTGCAACAGGGGGTCTGCGACATTTTTGGTTGATTTTTTTTCCACAAATTTAAATACACATTAACATGAATCCGATAAATGGAGGCAGAAGATGTTATCTTTCAGTCAGAAATGCACATTCAGCGACACACAGGAGCTCTCTCAAGCTGGGCACCGGTTCACTCACAGCGCCAGACTAGCCTGGACCGGTCCCTCCAAGCTTCCTGCACACAAAGAGGAGGACCCGCCCCCCTATCGCTGCTGTGCCAATCAGGAGGCCGCATGTTACACGCTGGCTCTGTCAGGTTCCCCGTGATTGACCGAGAGTCTATTCAGTCCCCAGCTGACTAAGATCCCAGACACAAGGACGCATGCTGCAATATTATTTGAAGAGGAGATACCGTTGTAAAAACATTTTTTTATTAATTAAAAAATGTACTTCACCCATAAATCCTTGTGTTCCTGGCTAAAACACTGCAGCTCCTATCCAGGTGTATGTATGGACATTGTTATGAGCGAAAATGGATCGTTTTGTAACTCGACCAAAAAACATGAATCTGTCCATTATTGTAATAGTTCAGTATTGTATGCAAGATAACAGGTATGTTTATGCATGGCAGTGGCACTAATAGACCATCACTCATTTTAGTTAAAATAAAAACGTCAGTTTGAATATCTTGTATGTATGATTATCATACAGTGTGTTTATGAATGTCAGTGTCACGACCTCCTACTCACTGTACCTTTAAAGTAAAACATGAAGACATGAACCTGTGTATCGTTTGAATAGCTTAGTATTGAATGCACAATAACACAGTATGTTTATACATGGAACTAGGCCCAGTTTAATACAAAACACAATTTTATACTGTATATAGTCGGGGGTCCCTGCTCCATCTCTCTATTGGTTTGGGGGTCCTTGGCCTGAAACACGTTGAAGACTCTGAGCTAGAGTTAATATGAAGTCACATAAATAAATACTAAGAGAAGAGATGAGAAATAAGAACGATGGAGATGTGAGGATTAAACGAGGTCGAGGTTTTGAACAGACGCTGCAGGGCTCTGAGTCACAATGAACACACACACACACACACCATCCCCCAACACACACACACCCCCCTCTATAATCCCTCCTGTTTTAAATGAGAACAAACTGTAACACTGACCTGGTACACACTGGACCACTGAGTGTGTGTGTGTTAATAAAACATGTAATACCCCCCCCCACCACCAACACACACACACACACACTAAAGCAGAAGCGTGATGATGACACACTCTGAGAGAATCGGTGTAAATAATTTATGGGACTCTGAGTTGAACACGAATCAGAGACTGGTTTCATCTCAGTAAATAACCCAGATAACACACGTAGACCAGGAGCCTGTGAGACACGTAGACCAGGACCCTGTGAGACACGTAGACCAGGACCCTGTGAGACACGTAGACCAGGACCCTGTGAGATACGTAGACCAGGACCCTGTGAGATACGTAGACCAGGACCCTGTGAGACGCGTAGACCAGGACCGCGTGAGACGCGTAGACCAGTACACTGTGAGACACGTAGACCAGGACCACGTGAGACACGTAGACCAGGACCCTGTGAGACACGTAGACCAGGAACCTGTGAGACACGTAGACCAGGACACTGTGAGACACGTAGACCAGGACCGCGTGAGACGTGTAGACCAGGACCCTGTGAGACACGTAGACCAGGACACTGTGAGACGCGTAGACCAGGACCCTGTGAGACACGTAGACCAGGCCTGCGTGAGACATGTCGACCAGAACTACGTGAGACGCGTAGACCAGGACCCTGTGAGACGCGTAGACCAGGTCCAACGTGTCGACTCGTTATGTCGGCTCAGATATTAGCATGCTAACACAATGCTAAGCTACGCTAACCATCTTTCATGAAACAAAGAGAAAGAAGGTTTATAAATAATGACTGTGACACGAAAACACAGCCGCAGATTAGTCATTAAGAAATGCTCACGCATGCATACACACACACACACACACACACACACACACACACACACACACACACACACACTCAGGTCAGTGAGCTGTAATGCAGAGCAGATGTAGGGCAGCACAAACGGCATCGCTCCATTACACAACTCCACCTCTAGTGTGTGTGTGTGTGTGTGTGTGTGTGTGTGTATGTGTGTGTGTGTGTGTGTGTGTGTGTGTGTGTGTGTGTGTGTGTGTGTGTGTGTCCTACTAACCGATGAAGCTCACTCTGGGCTGTCGGCCAATAGCGCAGCTGGATCCGTGGATCATGTGACGAGAATCAGGATGTGTGATTTCTGCATTTGTGTCCAAATTCCAACATATTCTGAGTCACGTTTTAAAGTTAAACATTATTATTAAAGACATTAAAGAGAAGGTGAAATAGTTTCTTACTTATTTTATTTTGATGTGAAAACGAAGACGCTCTAAACAGAAAATAAACAGTGTTTTTTTGGCTCCATTTACCCACAATGCATTGCCGTATACAGTAATTCAAACATCAATATATAAATCTTGAGCAAAACAAAAAAGATGGAACATTTAAAATAACTTGTTTTCATTTTTTAACAAAGTTGTAAATGTGCTTAAACTTTAAAATAAATAAAAGTTTGTTCAACATCTTTTCACCAACATCACTGAACAGAACAATGAGACTTTAATAAGTAATATTAATATATTACTTATTAATAATATGACAACATGCCAAAAACAAACCAATGTGAATATTTAACTGTAACACACAAACGTGACTTTAAATAGAAAACATCGCTCACTGACTCATCAGCTGATTGGTGTGGAAACGTTGGCAGCTCTTCATGTTTCGTATTCCAAAGAAAGTGCAAGTTTTAATATAGAAAAACACTTATTGTTGTCGCGGGCCGCAGCTAACAATCATTTCTATTTGTTTAAAATATCAGTAATGTAAACGGATTTCATTTATGGATTATTTACTGAAACAATTATAGAAGTACTGTTTGGTAAGAAATATGTATAGTATGCATATTTAAGAGAGGAATATGTATTTATGTATTGACTTGGCTTAATATATCTTATTGTAGATATCTAATACATATATATATGTATATATACATATATACATATATATATATATGTGTGTCAGCGACTTGGTCGTATTTGACGGCTAAACGTGAATTGCGTCCCGTTTGTTTGTATGATTTCATCATAAATTTATATTTAAACTATGAAATTTGTCCCTTTCAGTAAATACGTAGCTGTCGTTATTATTTTAAAACAATTTTAAAGCAATCGTTATTAAAATCGATTCCTTATGCTTCTATGAAAATGCTTTTTAAACAACAAAAAATCTGTGTTATCCTTAAATATCCAGTATGAGTCGGGTGTTAATTGTGCTTTTTGTTCTATGTTCTATATTCATAAGATAATATTCAATTATATTATTACAAACTGAACATATTGCACAGATTGTGGGAGGAGTTACAACGGTATATATTTTAGTTCTGTTTCAGCCCGTGACTGAGCAACAAGTGGAGCGTGAGGGAAGACATATTCTTTGTTTCTTATTGACATTATTGCTTTTTCTCTCTTCTTGTCGAACATTAAACTCCCTGATTTTATTGTTAAAACTCAGAGTTAATGATTAAAAACGTCAACAGAGAGCCATAGGAGAGATAAATGACGCTACAACTAAATCAGAGACAATTTATAAGATTGCATTAACAGAATTAGTCAGACAATAAGACATAATATATATTAGCAAATAAATTAGGAAACAGATATTAAAAGTCGTAATAATCACCGTGCTTGTAGGAAACGTAGTGCTCTTCAGTGCCTTCATGTTTTTGTCTTATTGAAAAAGTTCCCTATTGTATAAATGTTGACATCTTTGCTTGAAAAAAAGAAAAAGTCTCTTTTTAAATGACAAACTATTTTTTTTTCATCTTCCGAAAAACCCTGAAGGTCTCTTCCAAAAAAAAACTCACAGGAAGAAGTTGTCTTTGAACTAAACGGAGAGGCTTTTCACTTCACTTTCAGCGATAAAAGACAAAGAAGAAGAAACGTGCAGCACCGTTAGAGAAGGTGAAGCGCCTCTCCATTAAAACTGTGTTAAATTAAATGTGACACATCCGTCACACAAAGAGACTTTGTAGAATACAAACGGGCAGCAGAAGTGAGAGGGCGTCTGATGACGGTCTAGTGCACCGTGGAGGATTAAAGTTACCAAACCTCCCGGGAAGACCGCTGGTGTCGAAACAATTCCACATTTGCTTTTAAGTGTTCACGTGCGTCTGACCATCGCTGGTTAAAAGATGAAAAACATTTGAGGAACAGAATAAAACAAATCCCCAAGTTTCTTTTTGCGTGTGAGCATGCTGGCAAACGCTGCTACTTTTCATTGAGAAAATTCAATTCAATGAATATTTGTACGGAAGAAAATCCTCATCATGGGGTCTCGGACTCGTCCTCTTCGGGTGATGTCGGCGATGTGGGCGTGTCCTCCTCGTCTGCTGCCGCGGTTGCCTTGGGCAACCCAGCCGCCGCCGCCGTCAACGCCATCTTCTCGTAGGTCCTCCTGCGCTGCCGCCGCAGCGTCTGGCTCTGCAGCTCCTTCACCTCCTGCAGGACCTCCTGCGCCTCCTTCCACGACGACACAGCCTCCTCCAGGAGGCGCTCAGCCTCTTCGCGCCTCCGATCCACCTCCAGGTCGTCCTCCGACAGCAGGGATGGCGGTGAGGAGGGCGGAGGTGGAGACAGGCGGTGTTTGTCGGGGGTTTTGGACGCTGGTGACTCGAAGGATCCGGAGAAGCTCGGGGAGTTCTTCTGACTCGGAGACGGCGACTCCTTGCTGCTCCCCCGACGCAGAGAGTTGGTTTCACTCCCTCGTGGTGAATCGCAGCCTTTAACCTGAGAGGAGTCGGATCCTCCCACGCTAGGAGGTGATTCAGGTGACTTCTGGACAGGAGAGTCGTCCTCCTTGCTGGGACAAGAGGAGCCGAACGGTCCCTTGAGTTTTGGTGAACGGACCGTCTCGGAGCTCTTTGTCCGAGGAGAGTCAGTCAGACGAGGTGAATCTTTCAGTCGAGGAGAGTCGTTGGCTTTAGTGGCGGGCGAATGGGATCCTCTGGATCGAGGCGAGTCGGCCCCTTTGGAGCGATTCTTCTTGGCTTTGGATCGAGGAGATTCTCTTCCTCTCAGACGGGGAGAGTCTTTGCCCCTCAGGCGAGGAGAGTCGCTGCTCCTGCTCCTCGGAGATCCAGACGACCTGCTGAAGAGGTCGACAAGAATCGGTTCAACACTAATCCTACTCGGCTTCACAACGGATTTCTTTTGAGAATTAGCTGCAGACATTCAATGCTTTGGTATTCAATGTGTCGGATCATCTAACGGTGCCTGAAACACCCGTTCCGACGGTAGAATTGAAGGGGCTCGACCACAAATTTGGTACTTTTCAAAAGATTCCAAAAACCCTCTTTACGCAATGATTTGCCAAGTGAAGGCAGGCAAACCTGGAGTGAGGAGAGTCTGAGCCACGGAGGTGGTGGAGGCGGGGGGAGTCGATGCCCTTCAGGTAAGGTGAGCTGCCTCCTCGTTCTCTCTCTGCTTTGGCCTTCTGCAGCTCCTGTTAATCACAACACACAACATCAATCGTAAATTACATCCCATCCATCAATTTCTGCATTATTTGCTTCTGGTGACTGAACTGTCAGACAAATTAAAAACCCAACTAGCGAAGCTCAATGAACTCATGGACGAAGGCGTCGTACCTGCAGCCTCATCTCCTCCAGCAGCTCCTGAGCTCTCTGCATCCTCTGAGCGATGAGGCTCTGCAGCTGACCGACCGGCTGCACCGAAGCCCCGCCCACTGCCTCCTCTTCAGTCGGACAACGCCGAAGAGCCGAGCGCAACTCGGAGCGAATCATCGCCGGTCTGAGTAGGGTAAAGGAGGAAGGAGGGTACGGAAATGAAGAAAAGGTTTCGATTCACTGCTAATCTGCTCATGTGAATGTAGTTTGTCAGGTGAGGAGCTGTCGGTTTGTTTTATTATAATGTTCGCTCACCTGGAGGAGAGGACTTCGTCCATGGAGGCACAGCGACTTCGGCCCTGCATGCTGAACCTCTTCCCCGGCTGCGGTGTTTGAGACTGAGCCTTAAGGACCTGAAAGGTAACACAAGTCTGTTTGTATCTGTGGTTCAGGGATAAGAGGGAGTTCGGAGGGGCGTCGGTCGATCACACCGAGACGCGTCTCAACAGGAGCGTCCGCTTTACCAGAACCTTGTTGGCCACCAGGTTTCTGGGTGGATCCAACCAGGAATTTATGGTAACTGTAAAGGTTAGGGCTCCTGTCTTAAAGACATTCCTTTGGTTGACAAGACAAAGACAACAAGGACGAAGGTTCTGACTGCCCCAGTGGAAAAGCCAGTAGGGCAAAACAGCTGATGACCCGGTGGAGCGGGTGTGTGTCTGCAACCAGGCGATCAAAAGTAAATGACGGGGAAATACGGATTCAATGCAGACATCGAGCTCCTGCTGTTGAATGAGGAGAAGGGGAAAATTAAATATCGTTAATATCGATGTCCGTTCCAACCGCATCTACCGGCGTCACAACAGGAAGTCAGCGGTAGAGTAGTAAGGCCCGCACTTTTGTCCCGATTTGATTGGCTGCCTCGGTTCAAGTGTGACATTGACGAGCGGTGCGACTCGGCGCCTGGTGCTGAAAAATAATATTTTAACTTTTAATTTGCGTCTGAAAAAACGTGGCAGCGCTAGAGAGGTCTCGGTGTGATCGGCCCCCTTTAGAAATGTTTGCAAAGTAACAACTTCTTCTGTACTAATGCATTAAGCACACTTGATTAGACAAAGGTTAGAGCTTTAGGATATTGAGTAATGATTCACGGTCTACAAGAATCAGAATGTTAAAGAGTTTCCCAACCTGCACCTGCTGGGTCTTGTGGACCTTGGAGGCCTCCAGGTAGGACTGTTGGCCCCAGGACAACTCACTCCCCCTGGGCAGACTGCTGGTCTTCACCTTGGGCTCCTTGGGGGTCGCCCGCAGCTTCGACACATCCGTGCCGGATCGCTTACGAACTCCGACCCCCCAGGATCCGACGGCGGCCACCTGTCCACAGGAACCCCCCCTCTGCAGGTCGACCTGGAAACTCTCCCAGGATTCCCGGGAGTCGTAGTCCGGGGAGAAACCGTCCTCCTCTGCAACCAGGTCGAGGGTCAGCATGCCGTGGGAGGAGGTGGACGCCTGAGGGGTGAGTGACACAAGATGGTGTGATTTAAAATAAGTTAACAAGTTAAAACGGGAGAAAGATAAACGAGAGATCCCAGTACCACGGCCATGAGGTGTCCTCTGGTCGGCAGCCGGCGGCCATGAGGGATCTTTGCCCGGTCTCTGGTGGGATGAACCAGCGCACTGTCCTCCTCGATGGTCACCTGGACAGAGACATAGACACTGATTCTAGTGTAGGAGATGGTGTTACTCACTGAACTCACTAAAAGCTGAATCTAAGCCTAAGGACACCTGTGACAAAGCTAAGTTAGGCTAAGTAGACTTCTTAATGAGGCATTCAACCCGTTATCAGTGTCATCGAGGTTTACGACCAACACGCCTCCCTTACCTCATCTAAAATGCGGTTCTTGGCTTTGATGATTGCTACATTGAGGGCATTGACCCACGATTCCTTTTCCTCCGGACTCACCGCCAGAAACATGAGGTTAGGAACCTGCAAAAAGACAAAGAATTCACTGTGTTTGGTAGAATCCATCCATTAACCCTAACCGCCAATTTACAGTCCTCAATTAACCTGAGCTGCATGTCCTTGGACTGTGGAAGGAAGCCGAAGAACATATATATATATATATATATATATATATATATATATTTATACGTTAACCATCACAGTGTAAATAAAGTTTTCCTGACAATGGTTCTCCAGTATTCAGTAGAACATGTGTTTCTAGTCTCTGATCTTTGATCATGTTTCATTGTTAAAAACTAATCAAGAGGAGAGCTAGTAACGTTAGCAGCGCCGCTAACAACTAACCAACGGAGGTTCACTTCAGTTACACTATGATGCCTTCAGGCTCTGCTCAGTGAACATGAGTACTGACTGAAGGTAAATTATAACGTTATCGTGATGTGTTCACATGTAATCTGTAAAATGTAGTTTTGGTGATGAACTTGAATAAATCCAGTAGTTTGAAGGAGATGAATTATGAATTGTTATTAATATCTGTTAACATTGATCATCAATGATCAATAATTAGTATCAGCGGCAGATAAAAACGTGATCAGAGATGTAAAAGTTATATTTGTTTCTTTGTTTCTGTGAGTTTTCTGATCCGTTGCTCTTCTTCTGTTCCTGCTGTTAATCTTCTGTGTTTCTAATCTGATTTACTTTCATAGATTTAAAGATTAAATGTTTAGAATTCTAACAAATAAATAACTTCTGTATTTACATTCAATAACAGTGAAGCTAATGTTTCATACATTTTAATAAACCAGCTGATCAAGAAGAGTTCAGTAGCTGCTGCAGCATCAGGAGGACGAGGAGATGCTGGATGTCTCTTTTTTTTGAGAATTAGAAATCAGTAAATGACAAATCAGATGACTTCATCGGTGCTATGATGTCATGCGACATGATGTCATCGCTGTGTGGCCGTCATGAAGAGCGGCGGATTAAACATAAGACGGACATGTGAAAGCGTTTGGATTTTGCGGGGGATTAATCCGCCGTAACTCGTCCTCTGACGGACTAATGGGATTCTGAGGATTAAACCTTTTCATAGAAGAAGTTAAACACACACACACACACACACACACACACACACACACACACACACACACACACACACACACACACACACACACACACAGCTCGACCAATCGGTGCAGTCAAGGCTGGAAATCTACCAATGAGGTGGCAGCGTGAGAGTCTGGCGGGTCGGAGTAATCAGTGAGGACGAACACGGGGGGAGGATGAAGAGGAATAAAGAATCACTACTCAGTGATTCGTGTTCCCCTCGGGATGAACCGCCACAACGTTTTTATTGAAACTGATAAAAGGCGAAGCGACTCACGGTGTTTCCCGGCTGTCTGCAGCGCAGCAGTGTGAAGCGACTGTGGTTCTTCTTGCTGCGACTCTTTGCTTTCCTCAGCTCCTCCGAGCGCTCGTAGTCGGCCAGGTCGAACACTTCCTGAGCCCTCCGCTCGTCTTTCACCTGCAAACAAACACACGCTCACGTCACCGAGGGGTAATCGAACCTACGGGACGACGAGGTCACCGCCAAGTACGACGCCGAAGCAAAGAAACGCATCAATCAAAATATAAATGATGTGTGACAATGAACGAGGTGGACGTGACAAACACCGAGGTGAGAGTCCTTGAGAAGGTTTTAGTGGACTTTGAGGAGGTTTTATTGGACCTTGAGGAGGTTTTCATGGTTTTGGGTGGTCCAGGAGGATCTAAGATCCTTGAAGAGGTTTTGGATGGTTCTTTAGGAGGATCTAGTGGTCAGACTTAGTGGACCTTGAGGAGGATTTAGTGGTCCTTGAGGAAGTTCTAGTGGACCTTTAGGAGGATTCAGTGGTCCTTTTAGGAGTTTTTTTGTGGTTTTGGGTGGTCCAGGAGGAGCTAAAGGTCCTAAAGTAGGTTTTGGGTAGTGGATCTAGTGGACATTTAGGAGGTTTTAGTGGACCTTTAGGAGGTTTTAGTGGTCCTTGAGGAAGTTCTAGTGGACCTTGAGGAGGACTTAGTGGTCCTTGAGGAAGTTCTATTGGACCTTGAGGAGGTTTTAGTGGACTTTTAGGAGGTTTTAGTGGAAGTTCTAGTGGACCTTGAGGAGGACTTTGTGGTCCTTGAGGAAGTTCTACTGGACCTTTAGGAGGTTTTAGTGGTTTTGGGTGGTCCTTGAGGTTGACCTGAACTTTTTGTTTGATTTTCAACAACAAACACCCGACAGCCAATCAAAGAGCAGGATTCACACACAGCGTAAGGAGCAGCCAGCTGCTGTTTGTTTTGATGTAATCAGGTTAAAGACACACACACGCACACACACACACACACACACACACACACACACACACACACACACACTGACTTCCAATAAACAACTGTGAAACCATCCATCACTGTGTGTCTTCAAATCCCCCCCACATCAACAAGGTCAAATGGTGTGTGTGTGTGTGTGTGTGTGTGTGTGTGTGTGTGTGTGTGTGTGTGTGTGTGTGTGTGTGTGTGTGTGTGTGTGTGTGTGTGTGTGTGTGTGTGTGTGTGTGTGTTGGATGCAGTGGTCACATGTTGAAGCTGGTGACATTTGTCAATATCAGTACTAATGTGATCAATATGAGGCCTGAGCTTCAGTGATGCTGACAGAAACACACAACCTGATGTACATGTGTAGTATATACATATACTGACAAGTATATATTAATATATGTTATTTACATATACATACAAACATATACTTATATTATACGTACACACTTTTTCAATTGAAACAAAATAAATCAAACAAGAATAAATAAATCAAGAACAAAAGTACTTGCTTGAGTTTAGGGAACACAAGTACTTTCTTGACTTAAGGGAACAAAAGTACTTTCTTGAGTTTAGGGAACAAAAGTACTTGCTCGAGTTTAGGGAACAAAAATACTTGCTCGAGTTTAGGGAACAAAAATACTTGCTTAAGTTAAGGGAACACAAGTACTTGCTTGAGTTTAGGGAACAAAAGTACTTGCTTGAGTTTAGGGAACAAAAGTACTTGCTTGACTTAAGGGAACAAACTTACTTGCTTGAGTTTAGGGAACAAAAGTACTTTCTTGAGTTTAGGGAACAAAAGTACTTTCTTGAGTTAAGGGAACATAAGTACTTTGATGAAAGTCAACACAGTGACGTAATCACACGTTCTTCTATTTGATTTACAGGTGAACCACAGCTGCAGTGATTGATCGTCTGAACGGTAATTTAAAAACTAATTATCAGCTGTTTTAATGTTCCTGCATGAAAGGATGACACACACACACACACACACACACACACACACACACACACACACACACAGAGTGAAGCCTCCCTCAGGCTGCTGTATTTAATGTTCTGGGTCAACGTCTGAATACAGAAACAAGGCGACTGATCTGAGAACAAACACACACACACAATAACACACACACACACACACACACACACAATAACACACACACAATAACACACACACACACACACACGCAATAACACTCACTAAGAAGAGTTATTATTCTGCTGTTCAGTTCAGAAGAAAAATAAATCAGTGTTTCTGCTGTTGAAACTCAGTGAAGTGAAAACAAACTGGACTGAACCTTCATCATCATCATCTTCATCATCTTCATCATCTTCATCATCCTCATGTTGAGTCTACGGTGTGACTCAGCAGTTCTCAGCGTTACGTAACAGACGGTTACATAAAGTGAAGGACTGCAGAGTCAGTGAACACCTGCTGAACACCTCTGTGGTGCATTCAGGGACAATCTGACATCTGAGAGTCAGTAAACGATGGTTCGACAGAGCAAAGAAGTAAATAAAGATACCAACGAAGAAGAAGAAGAGTCTCAGCTGATGTTTGAAACTAAGGTAATGATGATGGAAAGTTTTCCCCTCGGTTTCATCATTTATTGAAAGGAAGGAAGGAAGGAAGGAGGAAGGGAAGGGAAGGAGGATGGAGGAAGGAAAAACACTGTGTGTGTGTGTGTGTGTGTGTGTGTGTGTGTGTGTGTGTGTGTGTGTGTGTGTGTGTGTGTGTGTGTGTGTGTGTCAGTCACATGACCGCTGACTCAGCATCACCAGAGTGATATAAACACATCATCACGTTGAGTTCTTCTTCTGGTCCAATAAAACCTGCAGCTACTTCAAAGACACAGAAGAAGAAGAAGAGCTGAACCAAAACAGCAAACAGCTGTCGACACTCTCTAACAGACCCGTCACAAATCTACCCACAATCCTCTCTGTCCTGTCTACAGCGATGACATCACCAGCCGGTTCAGAGGCCGACGACGTTTCACACTCCAGAGCTTTCAGTCGCTTTCACTTTGCTTCTTCTCTGAGACGTTTGTCTCACACACACACACACACACACACACACACACACACACACACAGTACATATTATATACTGTTTATGTAATATATGTGTTTATGTATACATATACTGTATGTGTATGTGTATATGTAGGAGTATATATGAGTGTGTTTATATATATACATACATATACACACATACAGTATATATGTGTGTATATGTGTGTATATATGTGTGTATATGTACATAGAGTATACTATAATACTACTGGGTAATGGTGGTCCTCACCTCTTTGTCAGAGATGTAGAGCTGGTCTCCTCTCAGGACCACAAACCGGTTCCTCCAGAGCTCCCTGAAGATCCCTCGACCGCAGAACTTCCTGATCCAGCCCACTTTGTCCGGCTGCTGGACCGCCTGCTGACCCGAGTCCTGAAGGCCCTGAAACACCAGAGAGAGAGGGGTCAGAGAGAGACCACAGAGACCAGTAGAGACCAGTAGAGACATCTACATTTTCAGAGCAAGAAGAAGAAGACGATGAAGACGTCAGGAAACGAGAGGAAGAGGAGTTTAGAGGATGCCACAGAGACCAGAAGAAGACCATGAAGCACGACAGAGAGCTGAGGAAGAGGGATCTATGGTGAGATGATGAAGATGTTCTCTATTCGTCTGACCTGCTTCAATTATATCAAAGGAAACACAGAGAAGAAGACGTTTGAGGTACTTGTACTTTACTTTGTATTTCATGCTACGTCATACTTCTACTACGAACACGACGTATTGTTACATCGGCTCCTCGTACTAAAAGTCTCTCCTCGTTGTTA
Source organism: Cebidichthys violaceus (assembly GCF_023349555.1). Classification (NCBI taxonomy): domain Eukaryota; kingdom Metazoa; phylum Chordata; class Actinopteri; order Perciformes; family Stichaeidae; genus Cebidichthys; species Cebidichthys violaceus. Next base: position 19,315 of record NW_027176273.1, read on the forward strand.
TGAAGTCAGTAACACGTCAATGTATGCTCGTTACATATATACAGTATTTTCAAAATAAAGTTCTGTCTTCACAGATTGAATCTTCTCCGGACCCTTCAGGTGTGTCTGGTGACCCTCTGGAGGGGCCCGACCCTTAGGTTCACAACCACTGGACTCAACTAGCGGAGCGTAAATAAAGTATTACGTCTTTTTATATTGTTGTACTAGTACTTTTACTTAAGTAAAGGATCAGAGTACTTCACTGTGACAAGATTGAATGTTTTATTTTGAGATGATCTTTAAATATAAAAACCTGTTTTAACAAGTATTTGTTATGAGTACTTTTTACTTATTTTGATGCGTTTGTACTTTTACTTGAGTCAGATTGCAGGACTTGTACTTGTAACAGAGTATTTGTATGCTGTAGTACCACTGAAGTACATGATCTGTGAACCAGATGCATCACAAACTGAACTCTGAATATTTAAAATGATAATCAAGATGTTCTTTGCTTTTATGTTTCAGACATTTATACATACATATATAATACATATATATACATATATAACATATATATATATATATAAATATATATGATCCTCTTTGTACACGTTTCCTATTAAAAACTCTGTTTACTTGTTATTTAATATTTACTGCTCAACATTCTGTTTGTCCTCATAAAGAACAAACATCATAAATATGTATTTATTGTATTTATTATATTTATTGTATTTATTGTATTTATGATGTTTATGATGTTTATGATGAGCTTTGTTTTCATATTTCACAGATTTCATCAAATAATGAGAACATGAAATGAATGTAGCTGAAGATATGAACGTGAATATGAATGAGTTATGAATGTATGAGGAGTGTAGTATTACGGGATGTTGTGAATGAACGGGATTATATTATATAAAGGGATGAACGGTGCAGCCTACCCTTCCTCTCTGGTTGCTCTTCTTCATCCTCCCGCCGCTCCGGGGCTCAGCGGACAATCACACCGACGGGGAGGCGGTTCGGCCCGGGTCCGGTAGCTCGGTGCCCGGTAGATCCTGGTGTCGGTGAATCCGTTAGTCCGTCCGGTTCCTCCTCAGATCCGCGTCTGTTGTCTGAACCGAGGCAGCATCCTCCCCGTGTGTGAGTGTGTGTGTGTGTGTGTGTGAGAGAGAGCTCGTGCAGGCAGATGCTCTCGCTCTCAACACACGTGAACGAGCTCGGACACGCGGACGCGCACGGTAGCCTACATTCCGGTGAAAAGAGCGCGACACCGCCATCTAGCGACACACACACACACACACACACATACACACACACACACACACACACACACCTTAAACAAAGAACCAATCATTCACAGCATTGTTGATAATTATCTCTCTAAATATATATTTATATATATATATAGAGAAAGATATATGTATATATACATATATAGATAGCGATATATATATATATACATATATATACCTATATAGATATATATATATATATATATATACGTATATATTCTTTAAAAAAAAGACAAAATGAAGCTCGTTTATTAATATTCTTTATTTTTTTTACTGATGCTTCACTTTAGTTCATCTGCTGTTTCATGTTTTCCTTCTGAAACATAAATACTCACATGTGAATATATGTACAGCTCACACTTAAACTGCTTTCAGTAATCACACTTCAAACCTCAATTTCAACTGTAACTATTGTCACGTGTTAACAATGAATGTGTTAAACACGTTCACATTGTTTCAAAAGCTCCAAAAAGCTCAACATGTTAAGACACTTAAACTATAAGTGTAATCCTTTAGGTCCCGTAGTCTGGCTCCGGTCTGGGATCCAGCAGGTTCGTGGTCCCGGTGGGAGCGTCCCCGGTCTCCAGAGCTCTGCCTACGTTCTGCCAGAAGACTCCCGCGTGGCATCCGGCGTGCGTCCAGCTCAGGTAGGTTTGTCTCTTCACCAGCTTCCTCATGCGGTGGTACGGAGACAGCTGGTGGACCGGGATCTCCTCCAGAAACACAAGAACCAGAACGTCCTTCTGCTCATCAAACAGACGGAAGCTGCACCGACGCACAGGAGAGACCACGAGGACAGATCAGAGGACTGAACCAGTTTGAGAGGCTGGTGGGTGCTGATGGATGTGAGTGCCCCCCCCCACCATACCTGGCCATCTGGATCTCTCTGGAGCACCACTCGCTCTGCAGGTAGCGCCGGGTGATCACACAGATGGTCTTCCTGCTGCCGTAGATGGCGTCTGTAATGTTCTCTAGGATGGGTTTACCTGTGGAGACAAACCACTGAGACGCACTGCAGGAGACACTGATTTCTCCTGGAGAACATTGTGACGGTTCCCACAGGCTCCTGAAGAGCTTCTGGTGCTGTTGTTTTCAACCAGTGAACAGGAAGTGACCATATTTGGACTGAGGAGGAGTGACGTAGAGACGCCCGTATACGTCTCTGGTAGAGACCTGTGAATCAGCGTGTAGCCCCTCCCCTAAAGCATCCCCTGCTTTATGGTCTGTTTGACTCTAAATGGACCATAATGTACTAAATGAACATCATGCTGTATTGAAGAAGACTGAGACCATAAACTCATGTTTAGAATGTTTACTGAGGGAATAAATCAAGAGAGAAGTAGAGTCATTTTAGACTAGACTTCTATACAACCAGAGGAGTCGCCCCCTGGTGGACACTAGAGAGAATGCAGCTTTAAATCATGAAGCTTTGAAGAACTTTAAAGAAGCGGAGGTTGTCTCCTGATCGTTCTTCAGAATGACGAACATAGACTACCGCCACCTGCTGGTGTGGAGAGTTCTTTCCTCTCAGAACGTTCGTGCTAGTTGGCCTTCAGCTGTAAACTTTACGTTGTGTTCAAATGCAACTTTTTTGGGGAAAAAAGGTGGCGCTAGTCGATGTCTGTTTGGTGTGTTCGGGCTCTTAGATTTGCACACTTTATTCTCACTTTATTATTCACTCTTAATTTAAGAGGGCCTCAAAAACTCCAAATGAAGGGTTTCTAACTAAGTTAGTTAGTTCGTACAAAGTGTCGACACATCTAAAGGCAGAAGCGATCGTACCTCTTAACGAATGTCCACACATGAAGGCGTGACTGTCACAAATAGTTCACTGATGAAAACACTATTTATTTAGAGATCTTACGAAGAAGCCGATTCGTTTTTTGGATGGAGGTCTTAAAAATCTACATTTCAGTAAATATTTAGCAGCCAAATCAAATAGTTTACAGGATATTCAACCTTCTTTATAACACATTTAATACTTGACTTGTTTCTTTACAGGGTTTGTATGAAGGTAATAAAGTAGTTCATAAATATGAGATATGAGTTTATAGATAATTACAATCCCTCCTCATCATAGTGGAGGTTAGTTTTGCGTTTTGCCGGTGACACTCGTCATCTTTTTGATTCTTCACAGTTCATTTTGATCGTACGTCCTCTGGTGTTTTGGAGAATAAAGTAACAAACAGAGCTTGGTACGGTGCCAAGCAGGAGTATAAACCAAGGTTTACAGAGGGGAGGGGAGTCATATATAATATATGTAAAGACAGAAAAGAGCTTGAGAGAGACGTTGGAAGTGACTGCGTCGAGTGGGCTCCCGTGTCAGATATTTGAGACAAACATAGCGGTATGAAGACGGACAGAGTCGGTGTTTACCTGGTTGGAAGTCTCGGTGGTGCAGACAGAGTCTCCAGCCCTGCTCTCCTTCAAGCACCGGAAGCATCTCCCTGTAAACCCAGGCCTCGTCGTGAACGTTGTAGGAGACGAAGGCGTCGTAGCGACGAGGAGCTCCCTCCTTCCTCTTCCTGCTGTCATAGAGGAAGGCTAGGAGGAGGTGGAAGGTGTAGACCAGCTGCCACCTCAGGAAGTGGTAGATGAAGGATGTGAGGAGAGTTAGCAAAGTCAGACATGTGCTGGAAACGAAGCAGAGGAAGCTGGCGTCCACCCAACACGACTGGACGTCAAAGTCCAGCAACTTGGTTCCCTGTTTGCCGGGAGGAAAGGAGCAGTCGTACTGGTAGGCATTAACGACCTGAGTTTGGTTGTTGTTCTTCACCCATTGGATGAAGCCGACGTTGGAGCAGTCACAGGTGAAAGGGTTACCCAACAGGTCCAGGTATGTTAGAGCAGGGAGAGACTGGAAGACCGACTCATTGATCACCGTCAACTCATTGTGTCTCAGGGTCAACCAGCTGAGTGCAGACAGGTTGACCCGGGACAGAAAACCCAAAGACCGGAGCTTGTTAGTGGAAAGATTGAGAGCCTGCAGGTTTGGGATCGGCTGCAACACTTCGGGGTTAAAGTCTTGCAGATCACTTTGAATTATCTGAAGACTTTTCAGGCGAGGAGTGGATGTAAATGTATTTGGGTGAGGTGACGCTTTGAAGAATTTCTCTGCTGCAAAGTACTCTAAAGACTCCAGACCTGTTAGCAAATCTGGTAAGACGTGATACCGCCCATCAGAATTCTGTATTAGGAGGCTCTTCAAGAAAGGTAATGTGGAAAACCGTGACTCAACTCTTTGATAAGAACCCTTGCTTTCAAACAAAGACGTGAGATGTAGCTTGATATTTTCTAGATGAGGCATCCCTGTAAAGATCAGTGTATCATGAAAAAGTGGTGTAAAATGAAGAGTTTGAAGATTGTCCAGTCCTTCAAAAGCTCCTTCATGGGCAACGTAAAAAGTATCTGATTCTAAATACAGAGACCTGAGGGAAGAAAGGCTCCTAAAGTCGCCAGTTTTGAGCTGCCTCAAACTATTTTTGGTCAAATCCAAAACTTCTAGTTTCTGTAAATTCACTTTGGAGAAATCAACAAGTGTGTGAACTCCGTTTTCTCCAATATTTAGGACTTTCAAATCACTCAAGTCTTGCAAAACACATCCCTTGAGTGTTGAAATGCGATTGTGGTTGAGATTGAGTTTTCCTAATCTTGTCAAATTTAGAAAGTCAGAGCAGCCCAACTCGCTGATGACGTTTGAACTCATGTCCAGGACCTCAAGCGTGGAGAGGCCTCTGACGCCCAGCGGTACTCTGGACAGTTCGTTGTTTTTTAAGTCCAGACGTCTGAGCTGTTCCATCGATCCCAGTGAAAACTCAGACAGCTCTTCCAGATGATTGCAGGATAAATCCAGATCAATGAGTTGAGAGCAAGGCTGCAGAAATGTGTCGTTAATGCTGACAAAGTCATTTGCCGTCAAGAGAAGACTTCTCAGAGTAGGAATTTCGCAGGCGATGGCTACCAGATCTCCATCTCGCTGATACTCCATCGAGCTCAGCGACAGTTCCCGCACAGCCTCGGCACTCTTCAGCATCACTTGGTACATCTCACAACTAACGTCAAACACATATAACTCCAGAGTAGTTAGGCTCCTCAGGAACGTCGGGTCTGGTACGTCCCACTCGATGCCAGACTCGGCGGTTAGATGAACCGACTGAAGACAAGGAAAAACGTCTCTCGTAACGCTGAACTTTGTCAGCGAATTAGCAACCATCCACAGCGTCCTGAGGTTTGATCTGTTGAAAGGGAGGTCGTCGGACTGGAAGGAGGTGAAGTCGTTAAAATCGAGGTTCAGGAAGTTTAAGTTTGGTAATTGTAAGATTGGCGCGATATCGCTCATTTGATAGAGGCGGTTGTACCTCAGCTGAACCCTCTGTAAGCTGATCAGCGACCGGAAGGCCAGCGGGGAGACGTTTATGATTTGGTTTTTCTCCACACACAAATAAGTTAACCTCCACAGTCCCTGAAACATGTTGTCCGTCAGGTTTCTGAGTCTGTTTGAGCCCATGTCGAGCTCTACTAACTCCAAGGCTGCAAAAGCTCCATCATCTGTGTGTGAAATCCAGTTCTTTCCAATTCGTAAATACCTGAGCTGTGATAAACCGCTCAAATCTGTCCCGTTTATCTTTAGAAGGTGATTGGAGCTGAGATCAAGAGAGACGGCATCTTTGGGAATGTCGTCAGGAACGTCGGTGAGTTCACGACCTGCACATCCAACCCAGGTCACGTTGTCAGAATAACCAGCAGTGCAGTTTTTTAGAGAGTAAGCCAGCGAGAGGTTAAAGGGAAGCAAGGCAGACAGAAATAAGAAGAGGAAACTCTGCAGAAAGAGCAGAGACCAACATCCCGTCGCTGACATGCTGGTATTCAAAACTGTTGAGGAGGAAATGAGAGAGTCGGCCGTCATGTTGTGCTACCATTACAACATACAAACAGGTCATCTCCACCAGGAGGATCGCGTTCAAAGACGTAGTCGTTGTTTAAAACAAACTTTTATCAAGTAAAAAACACAGTGAATGAGTTAAAGTTGTTCAACAGGATTCTGTCATGTGACACTGTTACTGTGGTGTCTGAATTAGTTATATCTATATATCTATATATATAGTTTTATCTGCTATAATAGTTGTTATTGAAGGAGAGAAGAAGAACATCAACGTAACAGCTGATTCATAACTCATCAACAGTAGAGTGTGTCGTCTGTTTGTCCAATATTTTACTTATTGATCATACTGCCTTCCTAAGATGATCAACATCTCTTGATACAGACTCTGGTATTCATTGAACTGTCTTTCCATCCCTGTGAAGTCTCTGGAGTTACTCACCGGATGTTTTTATCTGCAGGACTCTGGATGCTGATCGGCCTCCTTCTTCGTGACCGTGTCGGGGATGAGAGCGGTCGTTCAGACCGTCGGATCAAGACTGCAGACAGAAAAGAGGAAGATCTGTATGATGGTATCTTGATGAAGGTCAGCAGCTTCTCACCTCCTGCTTCCTGCTTCCTTCTTTCTGTCAGCTTCTTACAGATCAAACTCTGGTTTTTTTTGATGGGCGCCGTCATTATGTATTTGTTATATACGTATATATATATATACGTATATATATACGTATATATATATATATATATACGTATATATATATATATATATATATACGTATATATATATATATATATATATACGTATATATATATATATATTATACATTTCAATTTATTTTGTTTATTTATTTTTTTGTATGTGATTTGCCATAAATACATATACATATATATACATATACAGTATATATTAGTTTATATTAGTGCTGGGCAACGATTCAAATTTTTAATCTTGATTAATCTCATTGTTATGAGCAAAGTTCAATAATGAATTCAAAAGTAGTGTATTGCTCACTTGTATTTTAAAGTACTGCTATATAAACTAAAGTACACTAACATTTGGTTTGAATCACTTTAAACAGATCAGGTTCTTGTTAACAGCAGTATTCTTCACACAGTATCAGTTATATTTCTACAATCTGTGCTCAGTGTGTGACTTTATTTAAACGTTCCACTGCTGTGCAACATGAATACAATGTTCCACACGTTTCATCAGAATGTGTGTCTTCTGTCTTCATGACAGTCAGAGCATGTGAACGCAGCTCCCACTGTTCATCAACATAATGCACCGTAACTCAGAGGTGACGACGGTTACCCGGCGATGTCCGGTAGTCTCCGGTGAGAGACGGCCGGTGCGCGTTGTGACTCCGTCTCTTTTGTAGTCCTCTCCTCTTCGTACGACTCGTGTGTTCTTCTGGTGACGGTGCGTCTGGAGGGAGGCTCCTACGTGACGTCATTCATGATCCTGAGAACGTTCCTCAGACCGACGTCTTCTCAACACTAGTCGTCCTGCAGTTTGTATCTCTCCATTTCTCTGTGGCGTCTGTTAGCTCGTCTTTAGTTCATCTCTACTCCTCCACACGCTGCACCAACGTAGTGATGAAGACTCCTCCACCGCTGCACCAACGTAGTGATGAAGACTCCTCCACACGCTGCATCAACGTAGTGAAGACTCCTCCACACGCTGCATCAACGTAGTGATGAAGACTCCTCCACCGCTGCATCAACGTAGTGATGAAGACTCCTCCACACGCTGCATCAACATAGTGATGAAGACTCCTCCACCGTTGGTTTGGTGATTTGATGACATCAACGGTGTGGATTATATATTTTTTTAAACCGAGTTAATGCGATAAAATAATTGTCGGCATTAATTAATTAATGCTTTAACGTGATAATAACGCATTAAGTTGCCCAGCACTAATATATATACATGTATATATGTATATACACATATATACTGTATATACATATATATATACTCAGTACTCAGACCTTTTTCTTAAATAAAAGTACTATGATTGAGTAAGTAGAGTAAAAATCTTAAAGTGTCAAAAGTAAAGTTCTGTGAATAAAAAAACTAAACTTCAAGTTAAATTAACAAAATAAGATTTACATTAAAACAAAATGATCTCCATTGTTCCCAAAAAGAGAGAGAAGGAACCCCAGAGAACCATTTAAATCTAAATCACATAAAACCCTTATTTACTAGTGTTTGTGTAAATATTTCAAACTGACAGTAATGATAGAAATAATACTCATAAATACTCATATAATACTCATATAAATACTCGTGATGAACACATTATCTTTTATTTTAAGTTAAAACATTCACATTCAGTCAGTTTAACACAGAACCCTCTGACTGAAGGAGCTTTAAACACAAACACAGAAGAAGAAGGAATGTTGTTGTTGTTGTTTTTTGTCTCCGGCGACCATTTGGTTTGTTGATCAGCGCCGGTTGCCAGGGCGACCGCTTCCTTGCGCTCTGTCGCCGCTGTGACTCGCCGTCGACATCACTTCCTCCAGGAAGCTGAGGGAGGAGTCAACACCAGTTAATAATCATAATAATAATAATCAGAGCTTCATTCATAACGTGTGTGTGTGTGTGTGTGTGTGCGTCACCTCTTGGTGTTGTGGATGCTGCTTCCTCCCAGGACGATGCGGACTCCAGGTGTGCTGCGGTTCAGGTTGTAGACGGTCAGAGCTTCTTCATACGTGGCTCCACCAATCAGAAACACCATGATATCCTGAGGCCTGTAACACACACACGCACGCACGCACGCACGCACGCACGCACACACACACACACACACACACACACACACTTTTTATACTTGTCTGCAGAACGTTTAATCACACCCACCGTGATTTGATTAGTTAAACGTTGATTTCGTTGGTTGAGACCAGGAGACAACCTTCTCAGTGTGTGTGCGTGTGCGTGTGCGTGTGTGCGTGTGCGTGTGCGTGTGCGTGTGTGTTACCTGTCTCTCAGGCTGCTGGCCCCCAGGTAAGGGAACTGACTGTCCTTCAGTCTACCTTTGATCAGCTGATCCAGAGTGTCGTGAATCAGGGGCTGATGCTGAGTGTACACGTTCTCTACACCCTGAACACACACACACACACACACACACACACACACACACACACACACACACACACACACACATTATAATGATAGAAAATATATTTAAAAATAATATATTAGAGGTCTGTTTATTAAAATAACATCAATCACAAATATTCTGAATAAAAGGTGTGTGTGTGTGTGTGTGTGTGTGTGTGTGTGTGTGTGTGTGTGTGTGTGAGTGTGAGAGAGAGTGTGTACCTTGAGGCCTTTGAAGAATTGTTTGGTGATGGCGACGGCGTCTGTCGGCGTGGCGAGGTCACTTCCTCTGACTCTCTTCCCGCCGTACTCCACCACTGACTTCACCATCTGAGACACACACACACACACACACACACCTTGCTTAGCCAATAAATAATGATAAACAACTTTAAATTTAACTTTTTTGTTTAATAAACCAGGTCTGAAAGTAGATTTGAAACCAGATTTGAAACCAGGTCTGAAACTAGATTTGAAACCAGGTCTGAAACTAGATTTGAAACCAGGTTTGAAACCAAGTCTGAAACCAGGTCTGACACTAAGTCTGAAACCAGGTCTGAAACCAGGTCTGACACCAAGTTTGAAACTAGATTTGAACCATCTCAGGACCAGAAAATATTAAAATTAAAATGTATGCAGATGATGCAGTAGCTTCTAAACGTTTGGTTTCATTACTCAAGTTTTTAGTGGCTGGAATATAAAAAAGAAGCCAGTTCTTGATTTTGTCTGTATGATTTGTGTTGTTTCATCCTGATCTCAGCGTCCAATCAGAGCCCCCGGTGTGTGTTTTAGCGAGGATGTCGTTACCCTGCGGTGCCGCTCGGACACGCCTCTCCGGCTCAGCTCGTCCATCAGAGCCGGCAGGACGCTGCTGCTGTGGCGCTCGTATCGCAGAGCGTAGAGCATCACGAGGCGCACGGCGTCCAACTCCGACAGACGAGGGTTCTGCAGCAGCCGGCGAACGCTCTGAGACAAACGGGACAGACGAGAGGCGGTGAGACGGTAAAGACACAAGATTTTATTTAGTTTACATCATAAATAAATATAAAGAACAAGAACTTTCAGTAGAAAAATACCAAATAAATCAGTCTGACGCCAGGTCTGAAACCAGGTTCGACACCAGGTCTGACGCCAGGTCTGAAACCAGGTCTGACGCCAGGTCTGACGCCAGGTCTGAAGCCAGGTCTGAAGCCAGGTCTGAAACCAGGTCTGACGCCAGGTCTGAAACCAGGTCTGACGCCAGGTCTGAAACCAGGTTCGACACCAGGTCTGACGCCAGGTCTGACGCCAGGTCTGACGCCAGGTCTGACCCCATGTATGAAACCAGGTCCGAAACCAGGTTTGAAACCAAGTCTGACACCATGTATGAAACCAGGTCTGAAACCAAGTCTGGTGTCACGTGTCACGTTAAACCCCTCAGTGTAGACCAGTAGACC